>NW_019716274.1:0-65127 GCF_900074925.1 Ramularia collo-cygni | reverse complement strand
AAGTCGTACGCTGCTAACCTTTCCGTAATCCTAGCCTAACGACCATCTAAGACCTTTGTCGTTATAAAGTACTTTAGGTTATAGTAGTCGGTAAGAACTCGGATGGGGTGCGCTGCCCCTTCTAAGTAGTGTCTCCAGACTTTAAAGCTTTTAGAGATAGCTATTAGTTCTTTATCGGGCGTACCGTAACGAATCTAAGGACTAACGAAGCTCTTAGAGTAGTAGGCAACTAGGTGCTAATGCACCTATTCCGCCTCTACGGTACCTCTACGGTAGGGCTATAGTAGGATACCGGCGTACGCAGTATCCGAGGCATCGGTAATAACTATAATAGGAAGCGTAGGGTCGAAATGTTATAACAGGGGTGCCGACGTAAAGGCATCTTTTAACCTTTAGAAAGCCTTCCCCGCCTCCTCGGTCTACTAGAAGGGACCTCTTACTACCTTGTTTTTCTTTTTTCCTAGCACTATAGTGCCGCCGGCAAGCATCTGGTTTAGGGGTCTRGCGATGTCTRAATATCCCTARATAAAGCGTCGGTAGAAGTTAGYAAAGCTAAGGAACACTTAGATGTCTCGGTAGCAACGTRGTTCTAGCTATTCTTAGATAGTAGTAACTCTGTTATTGTCCATTAYAACCCCCTCTAGCGTAACAACAAAGCTAAGGAATTCTACGCTCTTTRTRTAAAACTCGCACTTAGAGGGCTTAGTGTATAACTTCYATTCCCGTAGACGTTATAGGACCTGCTTTACGTGTTCCTTATGTTCTACTTCGTTCTTAGAGTAGATAAGGATGTTATTAAGGTACACTACGCATATCCTGTTAACGAGGCCAGCTAGCGCATAGTTAATATATAACTAGAACGTTATAGGGGCGTTAGCTAAGCCGAACGGCATAACCAAGTACTTAAAGAGTCTATACCGCGTTTTGAATGCGGTTTTCCACTTATCCCCTTCCCGAATACGGAGCCGGTAATATGCATCCTTTAGGTCTAACTTAGTAAAGATATAGGAGTAGCTGAACCGGTCTAAAAGCTCACTAATTAGGGGCAGGGGGTACCTGTTTTTAATTATAATGCGATTGAGCCCTCGGTAATCGACGTACAACCGTATAGTGTTGTCCTTTTTTGGAATAAAGAGGATTAGTGCTCCGTAAGGGGACTTGCTTGGCCGTATCTATCCTTTAGCAAGAGCATTGTCTAAGTACTCTCGAAGGATCCCTAACTCTCGCTATAAGAGGTTGTAGATAGGCAGTTAGGGAGGGTCCTTGCCCTCCTTAAGGTTAATAGCGTRGTCGTATTRCGAGTGTTATRYAATAACCCYAGCTAGCTCTAGACTAAACACATCCGCCYAGTCTATRTATTTAGGGGGGATTTCCCCTATCTCGGCTTCCTTAGTAGCAGCGAYAGTAAGCATCTCCYGGTAYACTTRTCGAGGYAGCTCTTAAAGCTCTTCGTGCCCGGCGTAGGCAGCCTTATACCGCTCGTAGYATAAGAGGGCTACGATCCACTATTCCTTTYRACAGTTTGGATTAATAGTAGTTRGGTCTTAATTAGGGTTATAGACCGCGTAGGGCCCTATAGGCTTACCGATAGYAGCATTRCGGGGGTCCTACGGTACCTCTRCGGCAGCATCGCCGTTTAAGGGTTTTTCTTCCTCCACTATTGCCCTAATTAGGTAGCTTTAGTCTCCTATTTAGAATGCCGCTATACCGTCGATAAGGGCTTAAAGYAGGCGGTTTATAGGAAGTTCGGGAACCGTAGGGAYATTATTATTAGAGGGCTTAGGCCCTRGGTCTCCCYACAYAAACGTTCCTTTTCTAAAACTAATTAAGGGGTCGGTGGCATTAAGCYAATCCTATYCTAAGACTATATCGTAGCTAGTAAATAACCCTGCCTAGAAGGTCTRCCGCGTAACCTTTGCGGTACCTTCGCGGTCCGCTATAGAGACGTCYAGCTAATAAGCTTTATAGATGTCTATAGGGTGGTYATTTAGGAACCTRACTTTGGGTTTTAGAAGGTCYACGGCAGGYAACTAAAGGAGCTGTRCAACGTATTATAAAATGAGATTAAGCTGCGCCCCGTAGTTAACGAGAGCCCTTAGGACCTTCTTCTGCCCTATTAGTAGGGTTTGGAGGACATTAACAACGATGCGTCGCTCCTTCCCCTTTATTTAATTCCCTAGCCGTAGTAAGGAGAGGGATACGACTAGGGTCTCCTATTTCCCGACCCTAGAGGGTAAGAGTTCGGGCCGGCTAGCGGCGTAGGAGGATCTAAAGGACTTTAAGTAAAGGTTTGGGAGTAGTAGCCCCGTCCCCTTCCTCTACCTCTCCCTCTTAAGTTGCTGCTTTACCCGTAATTGCCCTACGAAGGTGCCGTAGAGCTACCGCTAGGCCTAATTAGGGGTTTCTTGTCTTCTAGGGTTTTCTTCGGTCCCCTCTCCCTATCTCTTCCTTTAGGATATAGGTAGTTCTTAATAAGAATAGCTGCATTAAAGAGATCCTTAGCTGTCTTCGACTCCGCAAGCTTATTAGCTTCTAGGAGTTTGTCTTAAACGTCCTTCTGCAACCGTAAGAAGTAGAACCCGATGCGGTTCTCTATCTCCTCCTCGTTGTTTATAGGGGAGACTTTTAGCCTTAATTCCCAGTTAATAAGGTAGGACTAGAACTAGCCTACGGTTTAGTTRTTACGTTAGCTATAGTTCTAGTACGTTCGGTRTATTAAGGYATGCTATAATACCTTAGGGAGGATTGCATCTRCAATAATTGTYTAAGCATCCTCCTATGTTATRAMTTYATAGTTACTRCGCTAGCGTATAAGGGCGTTAGTAATCTCCTTCTCGGTAATTTTAGAGGTTGCCTAYAYACTACGGCGRTGYTAGTTAGAGAGGYTTATRTTAGGGTRGTCCTAATTAGAGCAGCGAGTAACCGTAAAACGGCTTTCGTAGTCGCGGACCTACTAGAGATACTTCTRTTAGTTTARAGAGTCTAGTACGGGAGGGTCGCGTTTTGCTAGTTCGCGGAGGACGTCCTACGAAGGTGCCTCTACGGTACCTTTACGGTAGCTTCGGTCTTCCGCGTAACTCCTAAGAGATTCTTSTCTCTTTCTTTTATTAGAGCTTGCCTCTTAATACTTAGATCGCTAGGCGACGAGCAGTTCTAGCCTCTAYATCTAATCGATCGAGGCTTCGATAGGGTCTATAGCCTACAGAGTAGCAATTACACGGTGTAGGTTGTAAGGGACACTATTATTATTAATGCCCTCCTTAATAGATRGTTCTTTTTGTAATRTAGTGTCTAGAGGAGGGTTTTCTTCTCTAGGAGGTTCGCGGCTGCCTTACGGTGCCTTTRCGGTACCTCCGTCTAGATTRAGCTAATCCTCTRGTCTAGCGCTGCTACTAGGCGTTACATCTTCCTTATCGATAATAAACCCTAGGGGATTATTAGCCTCGGTACGTTTAGGTCGTACGGCTCTTTTTCCTGCTAAAGACATTTTCGATAGGTTAGTAGGGATCTGTAGAGCCGTTGCGGTAGCTTTGTAGTAGCGCTAGACTCGAATCGAGAGCTTGTTTCGTACTTGAGACGGCTGTTCCCTAGTAGGGATGTAAGGCAATATTCTATAAGGGTGTTATAAACAGGGGGTCTTAATACTAAGCAGTGATTCTTAGATATATACGATATTGCCTAGGGAGCGAAAGGGAACAGGTAACGAGGACATTGCCCTTTTATAGGATTGCGCCCGGTGCTAGTTAGGCTCGGCGGTGCCGTAGAGGTACCGTAGAGTCGTCCTTTAGCCGTCGCATCCGTATAGGGAAATCCTGCTAAGGGTGTAATTCCCTCATTCTTTCTAAGAGGGATTCCCTAGGTAAGGGTTTAAAGGGCGGTGTCCCGCTCCTTTAGGGTCCCCTTACACTAAGCATCTAACTTAATACTAAAGGTGTTTACCGCCGCCTTATAAGTAGCTTCCTCCTAACTACCCTTCTATATAGCAGTATCTACTAGATTAAGCTCKTAGGCCGTAGCTATAACGCTATYRTAGCGTAGGCGCATCGCTACCGGCACGGGTTTATACTTATAATAATTGTTCCTTTAAGGGAAGTTAGCGCTACGTAAGAAAGGAGTAGGCGTCTCGAATAAGCGTTACTTACTTATAGTAGTCGTACTTGCGCTTAAACGCGCTAAAGACAGCGTTATAGTAATAGCTAATATAAAGATGTACTAACCGCGTATAGCGGCGATAGGCCGTAGGCACCTCGACGGCGCGGCGCTTACTCGCCGACGCTTAAGCGGGGGTCGCCGGCGGATCGGGTACGCGACGCTTATAGGGAGTACGTAGCGGTATAATAAAGAGTAGATATATAGAAGAGAAATCTATAAGGTAGAAAGAATATTAATAAGAGGTAGTTACTAGRGTRGGTTACTTAGYAAATAACCTACTTAGAGATCTATAGATATAAGACCCTTACGGATAGTAGCRGTAACGTATACGCCGCGTAGTAGGGGACTTATTAACCCTCTTATCGAGTAGCGGTCGTTAAGGGAATTAAACCCTCGCCCTTCTAGGTACGGCATTTAGCCTACTAGAAGGAGGATAAAGTTCCGAAAGCGGCTACATCCTATATAGCTAGTTTAACTAGCCGGCTTTTATATAAATAGCCCGAAGGTTGCTTAGAAAATAGGCACTTTACTATATAGAGTCTACGGACCCCGAGCGCGACGCATACGACGCGCGCGCGCCTCTATTTCCTAAGCCCCCGAACTAAGGCTAGTTCGTATAGGGGGAAGGAGGTAATTATAAGGGCCGTATAAGAGCCCTTATAATAATAGGATTAATAGAGGTAGCTAGATTAACTAACCTTAGAGAAGGGAGTATAATATAACCTAACTACTTAGCGTAGGCTTAGCGTATGCATAACTCCTACGGACAGCGCACATTTAACCTGCAAGAATTAGTCTTATCTCTAATCGAGTAATTACGGGTGTCTAATACATTGCTACATCTTTACCCTTATAGTAGGGCCGTAGTAAACGCTTCTTTTAAGGCTTCGAATAATATATTAGCTTTAGCCGTCTACTTAAACTACGCCCTTACTACTCTATTTTTCTTCTTCCCCGGTTCTATCTTTCCTCCTAAAAGGAGCTTATTTAGCGGCCTTACTACCTTCGAATAACCCTATATAAATCTTCTATATAAGTTCGCGAATCCGAGGAACACTTATACGTCTCTATATGTCTTCGGAACTAGCTATTCTTTAATAGCCTTTACTCGGTTAGCGTCTATTATAATCCCGTCTAGAGTTATAATAAAGCTAAGGAATTCGACGTACTTTATATAGAACTCGCACTTCGAGGGCTTAGTATATAGCTTCTATTCTCTTAATTGTTATAGCACTTGCTTTATATATTCTATATGCTCGGCCTCGTTCTTAGAGTATATTAGGATATTATTAAGGTATACTATATAGATATTATCTACGAGGCCTATAAGGGCGTAATAAATGTACGATTAAAACGTTATAGGAGCGTTAGCTAATCTAAATAGCATTACTAAGTATTCGAAAAGGCCGTACCTTGTTTTAAAGACCGTTTTCTATTTATCGCCTTCCTTAATACGTAGGCGGTAGTAGGCATCCTTTAGATCTAGCTTAGTAAAAACCTTCGAGTTTCTAAACCGGTCTAGYAACTYGCTAATAAGGGGTAGTAGGTACCGGTTCTTTACCGTAATCCGATTAAGGCCTCTATAATTAACGTATAACCGTATAGTTCYGTCCTTCTTTAGAACGAATAGGATAGGRGCTCCGTAAGGTAACTTGCTTAGTCTAATCTACCCCTTCTTTAGTGCGTTATTAATATACTCCCTTAATATACTAAGTTCCTTTTAAGAAAGGTTATAGATTAGCAACTAAGGGGGGTTCTTTCCTTCCTCTAGATCGATAGCGTAGTCGTACTACGAGTAATATACGATAATACTAGCTAGCTCTAGATTAAAGACATTACTCTAGTCCTTATATTTAGAGGGTACTCCTTTAGGATCGACCTCCTTAGCGGCGGCGACCGTTAGAAGCTCTTTATAAACTACCCGAGGTAGAGCCTCTAATTTGTTATGCCCGGAGTAGAGTTCTTTATATCGTCTAGAGTAGGATAATACT
Source organism: Ramularia collo-cygni (assembly GCF_900074925.1). NCBI lineage: Eukaryota > Fungi > Ascomycota > Dothideomycetes > Mycosphaerellales > Mycosphaerellaceae > Ramularia > Ramularia collo-cygni. The sequence goes on along the minus strand of NW_019716274.1, from coordinate 58,984 downwards.
ACGATCTACTACTCGTTTCGAGAGTTAGAGTCGGTTTCTATAGGGTCGCGGTCCGCGTTACCTATATAGAGGGATATAGGTTCCGCGATAGTAGAGTCGCGGTAGCCCTACGGTGCCTCTACGGTACCTTCTATCTTTTCTCCTTTTTCTTAGGTAAGGCTTCCTATAAGGTAGGATTAATTACCTAACTAAAGGGCAGCGGTGCTATTAAATAGGGCCTATATAAGGCGGTTATTAGGTAAGTCGCCTTTCGAAGTATCCGTAGGGTCTAAGTCCTATACGAAACTTCCTTTTTTCTAGCTAATAAGTAGCTTAGTATTTTAAAGCTAGTCCTATCTAAGGACTATATCGTATCCTATAAAGCTACTAGCCTATAGAGTTTGCTACGATACCCTCGCGGTACCTTTACGGTCCTTTACCGTTATATCTAGTATATAGGCTTTATAAATAGTTATCGGATTGTTATCTAAGAATTTTACCTTAGGTTTAGTAAGGTCTATAGTAGGGAGCTAAAGCATCTAAGCTATATACTACGATATTAGGTTTAACTAAGCCCCGTAGTCGACTAACGCCTTTAGTATATACGTAGTACCTTACTTGTCTTTAATAGGGATTTGTACTACTATCCTTCTTTTACGCCCTTTATAGAAGGGTCCTAGTCGTAGGGGCGTTAGCGACGCGACTAGGACCTCGAGTTTCCCGAAGGGTGTTATTATAGAGCTTAGCCTTAGGGTCCGTACTAAACCGTTATAGTTTCCTTAATACGAGCTAGCCTATCGGGGAATCCCCTTTCTCTTAGCGAGGACTAGTCTCCCCTTCCTCTTAGCGCGAATCTTCCCCTACCGCCGCGCTACTATAGCGGTACCGCTACGGTACCGCTACCGGACGGCTTAGGTAGTATTAGCTTTTTCTTCTTATTATCCCGTCCTCTTAGGTATAGGATATTCTCTAAGAGCGCGGCCGCTTCTATAAACTCTTTAAGAGTTACGGATTCGGCTAGTTTGTTCCCTTCGAGTAGCTTATCTTAGACATCGCGCTAAAGTTTAGAGAAATACATACTAATACGTAAGGGCATGTTAATAGTATTATCTATAGGAATAAGCTTTATTCTTGTCTTAATGTCTTAGAGGTACGATTAGAACTATCTAACCGTTTAGTCCGCTTTCTACGTAGCCGTCTAATACTAGCGGTATAGCTATACTAACTACGCTACTTTCGGAGTAATCGTATTAGATATAGTTTCCTTTACGTCCTCCTATAGTTAGTATTTACCTAGGTAGTTGTTTAACTACCTCGTTAGGGTATTAAGGAGTTCTTTCTCCTTAACCTTTAAGGTTGCCTAGACGCTACGCCGGTATTAATTATTAATCGATATAGTCGGGATGTCTTCGTCTATATAGCGAGCGATAGTAAAGCGTACTTCGTAGTCGCGTACCTATTATAGGAACTTTTGTTAGTTAAGAGATTCTAACTTAGGTAGGTCTCTTTTAACGAGTTCCCTAAGAGGATCCGTTATTAGTACCGTTACGGTATCGTCGCGGTACCTATAGGGTACTTCCGCGTTAACGTAGGTTAATTCCGCCCTCTTACGTTTCCTCTCTACGACTTCTTAGWACCGATCTCGTTATCTAATAAGGGCGTTAAGCCTCTTAATATCCTCTATAGACGCTTCGAGGGGGTCGACCGATTAGAGAGTCTCGATAGCTTCGTAAAGCCGTAAAGGGATACCGTCGGCGTCTAGCGTTAGTATCGGTCTTAGCACCGGTTAAATAGGGATTTCGGTTCCTAGTCCTACGGTGTCGCCGTCCTATTCTTACGGTACTTCTACGGTACCGGGAAGTTAGGACGCTAATTCTATAGCGAGGTTATCTTCGGTAGGGGTAGACATCGACCCTACTTATTAGCTTCGGAGTAAGCGAGGTGCTATTTTAACTACTCTAGCGTACTTAATACGGCTATTCCCCGGTAGGGATAAGAGGCAATATACTATAAGGGAGTATATAAATAGGTGGTCTTAATATAGTAGTTAATTTGTAATATGCGATATTGCCTAGAGAGAGAAAGGAATCTATAGAGGTAGGGATAGCTAAGTATAGGACTTCGCCGAGGCGCCGACGTCGGCGTACCTCTATAGTCCTTATATTATACCCTCGCGGTACCGTAGCGGTACCGTAGGCTATTCCCTAACATTATAACCTTATAGACATTCTTTAGGAGATTCTTTCTAAAATAACTAAGTCTTCTATACTATAGCTCCTACTAACCTTTAGTAGGATAGAAGTATTACTTAACTAGAGTTTACTCTTACTAACTTGTTAGTTCTTTTTTAAAAGTTAAAAAGGCCCTCTTTAGGAGGGCTATAGAAATAGAGGAAATAACAGGTATACTATTATATATTTTAGTATATATAACAGGAGTCCTATTTTAGGACAAAAGAGTAAACTATAGTAGTTAAACACTAAACTAATAACTAAACTAATTCTAGGAGATAAGGTTAACTCTAAGACTAGGAACTAGAAGMGTATTTTTAAGYAAAACTTTTCCTYTATTYTTTCCTTCTATTAGAGCCTCCCYTATATAACTTCCCTAAAGGTWACCTCCTCTAACCTTAATCTACCTCCTTTTAGAAAGAGGTTTTATAGATCTAAAAAGTTGTAGCTAGTTAGTTATATAGGCTAATATATAGGAATTAAGAAGCTATTCTTAGGATAATAACTTGCCTTTTGTATTAATTAAGAAGTAGGCAATTTTATCTACTTCCTCTTTGTCTAATAAGTAGGAAGATAATGCTTCTAAGCTAGTAATATCCTTAGCTTAATAAGCTCTCTCTYTAGATGTTCTTCTAACTTTTCTTATCTCCTTAATAATAGAATTAACTACCTTTCTTAGATCTTCTAGAGAATCTTTTCTTAGCCCTTAAGGCTTCTTAGAAAATTTCTTATTAAATCTCTAGACCTATCTTAGCCTATTAGCATTTAATTACTAGTAAGTGTTACCTTAGGATAGAGATCTAATTACCTTCTAGGCCTTTTAAAGGTCTAGGCATTCCTTAATTCTATGTTTTCCTTTATATAGGAAATAGGTAAGGTTAAATACAGCTATTATAATCTCTAAGGAATTGTCCCTAGCCTCTTATAACTCTAGAATTAAAAGAATCTATTTATAATCTCCTTTAAGAAGTAGTTAGGCTATAATAGTATTCTTAGTTGCCTTAAATCTTAGTAGAAGGGCTAAGAGGAGGATCCTAGCTTTCCTATAGGGGTCTTTATAGTAAGCCTCCTTTAGATTAACTTCTACAATTCTTTTAGCTATCTAACTAATTTTACTCTAGGCTAATCTAACTAAATTATTATCTATTATTCTAAAATTAATAAGTTCCTAAACTATAACTATTATATARGTAGTTAGAACCTTACTATACTTTAAAAGTAGGAAGATCTATATYTTAGTAGTATARGGTAAAGCTAAATTAGCTTARAGCTTATCTRYATTATCTAAACTAATCCTTAATCTTAGTTTATATCTGCATTTTATATTRCTCTTACTAAAGCTTAAATCTTATRCTATAATTCCTAGCTAGTCTTTCTTTAGCTRTATAGTAATCTTTCCTTTATTAACTATTATTATTAACTTAATAGTATTAAAGACACCTTTCCCTTCTAGATTATCCTTCTAGAGATTAAACTATCTCTTCTAGTTCTCCCTTCCTAGAATTAGAATCCTAGCTTAGAAGGTTATGTTCTTATTATCCTCTATCTTTATAAAATAAAAAATTTTCTTTTATTTAGCTTAGTCCTACTAAGGCTTTTAGTAGTAGAGGAGGAGAATGTATATTAGTATAGGCTTTAACAAATAGGCCTTAACTATTTTATAGCTTTAGACCCTTATCCTTTTAGATTTTCTTCCTAGCTTATCTATATACTAATCCTTAGTATCTCTTATAGGGTAGTATAGGAGGATCTAAAATTCTCTTTCCTCTTTTTATATACTAGTATAAGGTAGGGAATACCTTTACTACTTTAGGGTTAAAGTTCTTTCCTTTAGTTTAGTAAAACCCGGGCTTATAACCTATTAAATTGTCTAACTAAAAATCCAAATCTAGAGGCTAGAGAGGTAATAGGATGCAGCGGCAAAGGGTGAGATAAGAGACTCTAATCTTAAACTAATTTATTATAAGGTGTATAGCACTTAAAGTAGGAACAAAACAAGTATATTAATTAAATTAATTATCTTAAGAACTAAATATTAAGAATAAGTATGTGCCTTTGGCCTTAGCATCCTAATTACCTAACTAGGGAATCACCTTAGAGTAGATTCTACTCTAAGCTCTCTTCCCTTTCTTAACCTGTTAGGTTTTAATAATAACGATATATTATAGATAAATCGAAACCGTAATAAGAGAGAGTTAATGCTAGATTAAGCAGATATAAAGCTATATATCGATATAGCGACACTTTAATAACCTTCCTAAGTATTTAAATAAACATCTCTAACCCCGAACGTAGCGTTTCGTCGACCGTTATAACGATATATTATAGATGTATCGAGTCGAGCCGACTATACTACACTAATGCGAATAAGCGAAAGAGTAGCTATATATCGCGATAGCTACGCTTAGATAACCTTCTAAAGTGTTTAAAAGAATATCTCTAGCCCCGAGCGTAGCGCTTTATTAACCGTTAGAACGAAATATTATAGATAGATCGAGTCGATCTAACTAGACTATACTAATACGAATAAAGCTCGCCTATATATAATAACGCTATAACGACGCTAGAATATGTATTTTAAGCATAAAAAGGAATGTTTCTACCCTCGACTATATCGCTTCGCTAATCGTTAAAATGAAATATCGTAGATATATCGAATCGACTCGGCTAGGCTACTTTTTACGAATAAAGCTTACCTATATATAGTAACGTTTTAACGACGCTAGAATTTGTTTTTTAAGCGTTAAAACTTATATTTCTACCCTCGACTATAGCGCCTTATCGATTACTAAAGCCTACGAACGGCTAATAGATTATACATTCGATTCGAAGGTATTAATACGAATAAAGCAAACTAGTGCGGTAAAAGGCTATAATTACGCTAGGATTTATATTTTAGGTATTAAAAGAAACCTCCCTACTTCCGGGTATATTAATATACTTATCTCTAGAGCTAGGAAATATTAAGAACGCGAATTTAGAGGATAAAGACTAAATACGAATCTAATGTACTCCGATACGATATAACGCTATAACGATACTAGGACAAGCATTTTAGATGTTAGGAAAAACGTTTCTACCCCTAGATATATCGCTATACTAAGTACTCGAGTCTAGAAATACTAGTAGGGGGAAATTTAGGGGTTACGGAACAAAACGGATTCGGTAGACTCTTATACGATATAAGGATATAATAATAGTAGGATAAGTAAGCTATATGTTTAAAATTACTTCTCTAACCCCGAGTATAGCGATATACTAGTTACGAGGGGTAAGATATGCTAATCGAGCAAATTTAGGGGCTAAGATTTATTAGCGGTAAAACGAAGTATTTATATATAATAGCGATATAGATAACACTATAATAGCTTAAAGAGACCTTAAATAAGTATATAAGAGTATAGTTATAGTAGTATAGCGTTCTTTAGGAGGAGCTCTTAGTATTTTAGTCGGGACTATTAGATCGAGCATTTAATGTAAATAACGATATAATAATATAGAATACGATATAGCTAACATCCGAATAGATTAATACGGGTCTAAAGAAGCTTAGGGAAGTACAGTTATACTATTAGTTCCTCTATAAATACCGACTATTAATATTAGAGTAAAATATCGAGTTAACCGAAAAAGCGAGCTACTAATATAGAAAACGATATAACGAACATTAGAACTACTAGATACCGATCTAAAAAGACCTAGACAATTACGACTATACTAATATTTTGCTTATTAGCATCGATTATTAACTTTCGGGGGACCGCGAATCTTAGAGATAAAAACGAGCTATCGATACGAGAATAGTATACTAAACACCCGAGAAGCTTCGTAAGGACCCGGAAAAGCTTATACAAGTTCGACTATATCGATGTTCTTCCCGTTATATCGATATATAAACTTTCTAGCGAATTTTAAGTCTTAGAGATAAAAACGAGCTATCGATACGAGAACGATATAACGAACATCCGAGAAGCTTCGTAAGGCTTCGAAAATGCATATACAAGCTCGACTATATTGATATTCTTCCTATTACATCGAATATCAACTTTTATACGCATTATAAGTCTCAGGGGTGAGATCGAACCATTGGCGTGAAAACAATATGGCGAGCATCTAAACAGCTCGGCGAGTGTCCGAAGAGGCCTATACAAGTCTCATCGTAGTGATATTCTTCACATTGCATCGAATATCAACTTTTGAGCGGGTTGTGAGTCTTAGAGGGAAAAACGAACCATTGACGTAAGAACGATATAGCGAGCATTTGAACAGCTCCGCAAGGATCTGAAGAAGCATATAGAAGTTTCATTGAAATGTAAGTTGCCCTGTTAACATCATTTATCACCATCGGAGCGAAACATGAATATAGGATATAAAAAGAACCATTGATACAAGAACATCGCAATCAACACCTCAGCAGCTCCGCGGGGATCCAAAGATACATAGGGAAGGTCGGTTGAGGTGTTATATCCCACGTTGTAATGGATTCTCGCCATTGAGGCAAACAAGCGTCGCTAGAAAAAAACTCAATTAATGTAGGAAACAATACAACGAACCCCTGAGCAGCTCCACGAGGATCCTAAGAGGCATATCGAACGTCGATTGAGGTGTTATCTCCCTCGTTATAATGAATCATCGCCGTTAGGGAGAACAGKCGAAATTAGAAAAAAAAAACTCATTAATGTAAGGAACATCACAACGAGCATCTTAGCAGCTTCACGAGGATCCGAAGAGGCATGTACAACTTCGGTTGAATTGTAGGTCGCCTCGTTGAAATGAATCATCGCCATCCGGGGTGGATAAGCGTCGCTGGAAAAAAACTCCGTTAATGTAAGAAGCAGTACAGCGGACAGCTCAGAAGCTTGAAGATCACGTTGAGAGACACATGTAGGTGTCATTGAAGTGTTATTCGTCCTGTCGACATTGTCGTTGGAACAAATTTTGAATTTAAGCAGCAATTTGATCGAGGGTGACCACGGTAGTATCTGAGGGAACACGACTCACATGGCAATCCGGCATTCATTTCTAGGAGCCGAGAGTGTTTTGTGCATGTCTATTGGAGCGTTGCGATGCCTATTGGATCGTAGCAAAGCTCATGGATTGTATGAAACCCCATTGGATTGGGCCAATGATTCACTCTAGCAGCGCTTGCAAACACACACATTGTCGACAAAAAGGTTGCATCACCTCTGATCATTTCTCTCTATAACGCTATGTATTGCTGTGTCTATTTTGATCAAGACCAAATCTGCACACCACCACTTCCATCAGCAACAGCTCTGATCTGCCCACCAATAGTCAACGGATTCCCCTCAAAAACCACAAACTCCTCCAATTCCTCCCCTTTGCCCTCTTCAATTCCAAGAATATCATAGAGATTACTCGAAGCCAAAGCCAAAGCCTCCTTCTCATTGATCTTCCCCGCACTGTTCGCATGCACGATTCCAGCCTGTAAGAAAAGATCCCGAGCTTCCCAGTCCTCGCCAACGCCAATGGCGACTTTTACACCAGCTGCATGTAAAATATCAATGGCTGTCCCGTTGGTGAGTGGGGCTCCGGTTAGAGCTCGGCGTTCATCCYAGGTCGTTGCGTAGCTGAAGAGAGGAGATAAAATAACGGAGACGTTGGCATTGTGGAGTTCTTCTGCCAGCATCCAAGATTCCGCACCACCGAACAATACCAGGCGTAAGTCTGCAGACGATTTGCTTGCTTCAATGGCTGTGGACATTTCTTCTTTCAAGCGCAGCAAAGAGGCGATGGTGTCAGCAGAGTGCACATTGATTACAAGTGGAAGACTGCCGTTCATAACTTTTGTCAGCGCAACTTGCTCGGCCGAAGGCTCTTCCTCTGCTTTTTTGCCGGAAAGTGCCCCAAGAAGCTTTGCTCGCAGCTCCGCAATCGCACTGGATGTTGTGGGTGTCTTTCCTTGTTTCGCAGAGGCTGTCAATGTGTAGTGCAATGCGACAGCGGGATCAAACACAGCATGCTTATCAAGAGAATGCTTTGCGCCGGTGCGAAATCCAGCACTGATACCCTTATGTTCGGTCGATCCAAACTTGGGAGCAGTGATTGCTTTAGTCACACCGTGGGAGTAAGCTGCTTCCAAGTTCTTACCATCCAAACGAAGACCGTCAATGGCGGCCGAAAAGGAACCTTCTCCGAGGGAGCCATCTGAAGTGGCCTTTTCGGCCGAGATCTCTTCAAGGCCAAGAAGGCTACCAAATGCTGTGAGTGGCGGTGCGAGATGCCCGTCCTTCAAGGCCACCACATTGTTGCTTGACGATATCGCATGTTCGCAGTCGCCCATGCACACGATTCTACCACCTTTGATGACAACTTGACCAGTCTTGCCATCGAGATCCATCGACTGCTCATGGCCAGGTAGCTGGACCTTGGAAACGCCCGTAAAGACGACATTGTCAAACTTTGATGGTTGCTTCTCCAAAGTCGGATAGACTGTCATTTCCAGCGGGGCAGTCAAAGGCTTTGAAAGATTGAACGGCTTTTCAAACTGCGGCACACCATCGATGAAGACCTGCAAAGGAGTGGCACCAACTGAAAGAGGGTCGGAGTCCCACAGTACGACGTCTGCATCGAAACCAGCCTTGACTTTGCCAAGCCGTGAGCCCAATCCGAGGAGCTCTGCTGAGGCACTCGTCACTCCGGCCAGGGCGACATGGTAAGGAAGCGAGTTACGATATGCTTTTGCTGCCTCAAACACCACATGCTGGGCGTTGAGGACGGGATTGTCGCTGACGTAGACTGGGGTGATGCCTTCATCGTACAGGATCCTTCCAGCTTGCTCCGACGCCGCATACGCCTCCGCTTTATAGTACATGTTGTCCGCCTGAGTTGAGTGGGGTTGTTAGCTAGTTTTTATGGATTGACAGTGTTCAAACATACAAACAAAGCAGCAGCTGGTGCACGACCGCCATACGCTCTCTTCAGAACCTCGGGAATGAGATAGRTCGAGTGAGCATGATGGAATGCCCGAACTGGAAACTTGAACTCATTCGTGTAGCCGATGAAGGACTCCAGATCTGGGATTGTGTAGCAGTGAGTGTTTACCATGACTTGACCTCTGAGAACCGCAGCTAATGTCTCCCACCTGAGGTCTGCAGGTAAGTATGAGCTCATACTTTGAGGTCCGATGGAGTCTGCAGCCGCACACCAATCATCCTGACTGTCTCTGAGAGCTGCGGCCTGCTCAAAGGCGTGACGGAAATACCACGCTTCTCCCAGTCGGCTGAAAGGACCAAAGTTTCTGCCCACCTGACCATATACGTTTTTGGCATTCTCGCCACATGCCATTTTGATGTATCGATGATTTCTCTCGGGATCAGCCAGCAGACTCTCAATACTCAACTCTGGTCTGCCATTACTCTTTCCGACAGCATGCTTGATCACGAAGGCCTCTCCACCAATGTTGTTGCCACTACCGGGAAGGATGAGAGAGGTTGTCACTCCACCGGATTTGATGACCTGAGATTGTTAGCTTTGTCGAGTGGAGGATAGAGGAGAGAGTCCACCTGAATCTGCGGATCAAGCGGGTTGAAACCATCCAAGCTTCGAACAAAAGGTGTGACGTCCTCGGAAAGTTCATTCGTGTCGGAATTTCCACGCAATTCAGGCAGAGAGTCGACTCCAGTATGTGAATGCATGTCAATGATTCCTGCAGTGAGTTGTCTGCCGTGGGCATCAACACGATCACATTCCTCAGGCAGGTCATCATCCGGGATATGGGAGCTGACTTGCTCGATGAGTCCATGTCGAAGCAGTACATCCAGGGTAGTCCAAGAGTAATCCTCAGTGTCGGGATTGGGTTCGCCAGTCCAGACAGTAGCGTTGCGGATGAGAACTGGCTTCACGCCGTCCACATATCGAGCACTGACGTTGCGGTGGCCGCTGGGGTCGACAGGTGTCGATCGAAGCTTTGCACAGGTAGCGTAGTCTTTATCAAGCTCTTCCAAGGAGAGGAGATTTGGGTTGCCGGCTTCGCCTTTCGACCATTGCGTGTATGCTATGTAGGTGAGGCAAGCTAGAAGGATAAAACGCAGAGCTCTACGTCGAACACTTCGTCTGCGATATTGTTGGTGGTACTGATCTCTTGGAGTGTATACGGGCAATCCGTCGAGCTCTTCGATCTTATCCATTGTTGGAATGAGGTGGTGTGAGATGAGACAAGAGCGTTATCAGGCGAGATGTCGTCGTCGTCGTTCTCCACTTTTCTTACTCATCTCTTACAAAGCACGATAGGGCAGCCTCCCGCCCTTCTTACTTTACACCTCCCTACAACATCATCTACCTCCCTCGTCAGTCTGCGTTGGATCACAGCGTGTCACTGTTGAGACGCTGCTCTTCACGTATCAAGGATAGAAGTGCATTCGATGGACAACAGCCTCGCGGCTTCAATTGGCCTGCAGATCGCCTTAAACCCACTTTTGCTCGATCTCCCAGTGTCCTTGGCTAGAGATCTCTCTATATTGTAGCTTCCCCGTTGCTCAGCCTCCCTCCTTTCGAATGGGACATAATCTCGACCGAATCATGTCTTGCACGTATACATCGCTGTACTACTCCTCGAAGGCGTTCCCGCTAATGTTTGTAGAGTCAGTGTTTGCAGATGATCCAAGACATCACGTACTCCCCCTAGGAGATCTCAACGGAGCGGTCACACCGATGTGCGAGACTGTCTTATAAAGTATGCCTGGGGAGACCCAGATCCTCGGGAACGAATCCTGCTTGAAGGACATGTCTTTCAAGTCCTAGCCAGCTCAGCTGCTGTAGTTCGACGCATGCGATTACGAGACTGTCCGCGGACTCTATGGATTGATGCGACTTGTGTCCAACTTAAAGGTGTACCAACCAAAAGGAGCTCCTCACGGATGACATCTTCTCCAGATGTCGACTCAACCAGATCTAGCTCGGCGAACCGGGTTGTTCGGAGATAGGAGCTCTCGCCAGTATTGAAGACATTCTTTAGAAAGCGAGGGCGGAAACTCAAGATGACGCAGAGTCCCAGAAGCTGATCGAATCATCCAATACCTCCTATAATAAGACTTTGAGTGTGGATGCCCTATCTGCTCTGTACATGTTAGAGATTCATTAATGTGATGCATTGATTCTATCCGTACGATGGGTGATTGATTGGTTGATATACAGCACACTTTTGAACTATGCATGGGTATTTAACTTACTTACTTCTTCACTGAACAGAAAATACAGCCCGCAACGCCTTATCTCGTCTCATCTCATCTCATCTCATCGTCATACTTTCATGCCGTACTGCCCATTAGCAGCCACCTCCAGTTCCTGAAGTCCAGCCGACTGAGTGTCCCTCACAAAAAGTAATCCGCCACGGGCTTCTTACTAGGCATACCCCTAGAATCCTGCGGCGCGGCCTCGAACACTCTATACCTCCTCCCAGGCCCGACTCTCTGCTCTCCGGTAGCTCCCGTCCTTCCCTGATCCCCATTACTCGCTCTCCCATACCCGCCACCCTCATCCTCGCCCAACTCCAATATCGCTGCCACATTCCCACATCGGTAGCAATAATTCGGCGCCGACCAGACGGTCACGATGGTGGAATCGAACATTTCCTTGAAACCTTCCATCACCAATTGGTGCGCTCTGCAGATGAGGGAGAGGTCGTTTTTGTAGTTGAAGCATTTCACAATGTCGGCGCCGAAGAGGAAGCCTGCTCCGCGCGGAGAGAGACCCCAGCCGTCGATTTCATCCGGATCCGACCAGAGGAGATCGCACATTGCACCTTCGTGGGGAACTTCTTGTTTGCGGTCCAAGAGCCGGATCTTGTCGATGCTATCGATTAGAGGACTTAGACCACCGTGTACGCAGAGGACGGCGCCACCGTTGTTTCCAGAAGAGCCATTCGAGGAGGAGGTGGCGCCTGTTCCCGGAGCGCCAGTTTGTGATGCTGCGGGTGTTTGTGAGGGGGATGATTGCGGGTTGGAGAGTTGTGATGTGTCTTGGGATGTTTGGGCTCGGGTTCGAGGAAAGCGGTTGATGATATTGCCTTGGGAATTGAGGATTTCGATCTCAATATCTTCGGAGTCGGAGTTTGCTTGTGCGGGATCGACGAAAGCCGCGTCGGTGGGAGAGAGGTCGGTGGAGGCGCCGAGGACCAGCGCTCCCAGGGCGAGATAGTCGAAGACTTCGCAGCAATATCTGAGGCAATCGATGAATGTTAGAATGTGGTGACATGGTTGGGATATTGACAAGATGGATGTCTTTACCTCCACACATTGGCACTGCCATATTTGCGCAAACATTCGTCGTAGAAGCCATAGACGGTGGTGATTTGGCGGGATTCGTGATTGCCGCGGATGAGGGTGATGCGGTCGGGATATCGCACTTTGAGGCACAAGAGGAGGAGGAAGGATTCCAGCGAATAAAAGCCCCGATCGACAAAGTCGCCTGTATAGATTGATGAGGTTAGTTGATATGGATGGATGGATTGAAAGACAAACCCATAAACAAGTAATTCGTGTCGGGCACATCGCCACCAACACGGAACAGCTCCATCAAATCGTGGAATTGGCCATGAATGTCCCCACATATCTACCAAATCCTCACTGTCAGCCTCTTCCCCATCATATTTCTTATCAAACATCGGCCTACCGTCACGGGAGCATTCACGCTGGTGACATTTCCCTCTTCAATCAGCAATTCCCGCGCCTTGAAGCACAACTCCTTGACGTCGCGCTCGGGAATGGGTCGACAGCTTCGCAGCTGCTCAATCTGCTTGTCCAGGTTGGACATGATGCTCCTTCTTTTCCCTTCCCCAACCCTCCGATCCTGCTTCTTGCTCCGCTGGGCTCGTTTGCGCCGGAGTACCGGGTGATGGCGGTGTTGGCGGTAGAGGTGGGATGTTCGGTGAGGTGCTTGCTTGGAATGGTTGACACGGGTCCGGATATCGAGATTGGGGGCGGAGAATGCTGGTGGAAAGGCTGTCAAATGTCTAGCATTAATCCCGTCTGTCCGTCTGCCTTCAACGCGTCGTGTGAGGCATCATTTTTAGCTTCACCCAGGCACGCGGCCGCTAAACTCTCGGGATCGACCGCGGGGTTCCCGTCGTCCCGTCATCCCGTTAGACACTGGCCCTCCGAAGACCTCCGCCTTCCCTTTACATTGCATCAACGTCAACAGGACACCATCTCATCCTTTGTCTTGGTGTATCGCGAGTGAGAGGCRGCTGTGGCCCAATCGATCGCAATCCCTGATGATCATCCAACAGACACGACGGGAATACATTAACTCTCCTGAAATCTCCTCTCCATCATGGCTTGAGAAGGCGTACTTTGTTCTCATTGTCTGATGTATGATTTCAACGAGGCTGTTGCTCCGGACAGGCCACATTCCATTCGTACTGGGACTACATCAAACACCAGCTCATCCCGCAGAATGTGGAGCTTTCCATTGCGAAGCTTCTCGTAACGGGTAAGTCGACCAGAACCCGCATTTCCAGGACCCTACATCCACGACATGCGAATGTTTTGTCAGAGATGCGGCCTTGGATGCGAGACTGAGCCAGGTGACTTCCTCAAATCTGCTAGGAGATGTAGTCTCGATGCATCCGAGAGCCAGAGATTGAAGATGGAGAGTTGCCGGGTGGATAAGTATCACAAGTTGTCCTGGAAATCTTGATTTGGTCTGCTTTTGCTGCACGTTACTCCTTGAAAACACCATCTTCACCAACCAGAGGGAGCGAGGCTCCCAGGTCATGACATCAAGCCTAGACAGTGGACGGTATGTATGGTAGAACCGTTGGAGCGTATGGTACTCGCCTTGCCCACCAAATCTGCGACGGACCTTATTGACATGTTCTTACGGTGGCCAGGAAGGAACGCATCCCATGGCATGCCGAGCTTTCGGGAAAATAGGAGCTGATGTTGTCGATACGTACACGGGTACGTACTCAAAGGTTCCCGGCATAGTTTGATGCTTGAACAACGAGTGAAGACCAACAAACCGCTCATATCCTACGACCCCAGTCGCCCATCGCAGCTTTTAATGAAGAACCTTGTCTGGGACATCCTTGATTTGAGCATCCAGACCAGACAACGGTAATAAGGCGGTTTTTGCGGAACCTCTTTCCCCCTATTCAATGCCCTCGATCTGCTGCGTCTTATAAGTAAAAATCTCCCTGTAGGTCATTGTCTTGTTCAAGTCGACATGTGATGTATTGATTTGCTAAGTATGTACTTCTCTGCATTCTACAATCACATCGCCTCCCCCTCAGAAATCTTCTCATAAGCAGCCTTAATCTCCTTCAACTCCTTCATCCCCGCCACCCACTTCTTCACATTCGGATAACTCTCCAAACTCAACTGCGCATACTCATACGACCTCACCCAGGGATAAAAGTGCAAATCCACAGCAGTAGGCGTAGCACCGGGCAAGATGAAATCCCCATCCCCGTGACTGAGCTGGCCATCCAGAACTTCAAAGTTTCGATATGCTTGCACTTCGTACCGTTTCCGAGCATCTTCGTTTTTGGTGGAGTTGTAGTGTGTGAACCAATTGACTTGGCCCTTTTGGAGTGAAAAAAAGACATATCAGCGGGACCATTCAGATTGATCAATGCCGAGGGATGAATAATACTCACCATCATTGGCCCAAGAGTACTCAACAGAAAGTACTCCCACTTCTCAAAATCCACGCGATCTTGTTCCGAAGTTCCCCTAGGACCCAATTTATTCTCTTTATCATAGACTCGCAAGATGTAGTTCATGATCGCTCCACTTTCCCAACTCGTGACGCCTGTATTGGGGTCTTCGACGGCGGGGACTCGACCATTGGGGTTGATGGGGAGGAAGTTGGGACCTTTGACGCCGTTGGGGCCCTCGCCGAATTGCCAGAGTTTGACGGTGTAGGGGATGGAGAGGAATTCGAGGGCCGCGGCGATTTTGTAGGGGTTGGGTCCTGTGCTGTGGGCGTGCAGGGTTAGGGGTTTGAGGGTGGAGGACATGGTGGATGATGAAGAAGGGGTCTGGGTTTTTTTGGTTGTTTATGTTGGGAGATGTTTGAGGACGGATGGGTTCAATGATGACTTTCTTATACTGATGATGAGGGGTACTTTTCACTGCGGTGGGGCATGGAATAGCTTCGCAGGGGGGAGATGTTTCCGGCTTTGGTTGCGTCACAAGGACCGCTGATTGCTTGCTTGCTTGGCTGGACTGTCGTATCATGTTAAGTGTTGATGCTGTTTTTCTCGGAGATGTCAAATGAAGTGATGGGCGAAGGTATGAAAATGCGGAAAGTGCATGAAGGGGTAGACGCAGCATCTCAATGGAAATTTCCAGGGTGTTCTCTCATCAATATATATGTCAATCTCTTCTCCCAAATGGATGAGAAGAGCATTGCTGATTGGGCTCTGCTGTATTGGACGGTGGATGAGATTTTGACGTGCATCGGGTAGCAAATGGGGGGGAGCATGTCCGAAGATTTAGTCGATTTTGTGGCGGGAACTGATTCAAAACGAAGCAATATAATGAGCACCAGGACTTGCCTTTTGAAGTTCCTCTCAGTTGAAGGTATTGTTCATTCTTTGTGTCATCCATCGGGGTATATCACATGGAAATGTGCAAAGTGTGAGTGGATTGATCGGCGCGGACTTCGGACCGATTACCCACACACACAATATGATCGGCGCCAGGTTCCCCGGACTGGCGTCGAGTGTCCATGTCGAAGATTCGCCCGTGCCATGGATCGTCCTGCCTTGTTGAAGGAATGGCGTGCGTGTTGTTGAAAGTGGTAGAGCGTATCAGTACACATAAAAGACATCGACTGGAAAATGCCGATTGAGCTTCCCGCAAAGAAGAGGCGTGTGAAAGTGGTGGAGTGSCTGACCGAGGGCCATTTATCCACAGAAGCCTAGATTCTCGTCTCACCCAATTACGACAGTACCTAGCTTCGCGTAGTCATACCCGCGCTCAACCGCGTTATCTTTTGTGCTGCTTTTGTTGATTCTGCGTCCCTCTCTGTACATGTCCTCGTTGAATATCTAATATCATGCGTGTCTGGAGGTGATGGTGTCTCGAGAAAGGGGCGATGGGAATGGACGTGGACGAGCAGAAAGAGCTGGGCGCATTACTGGCCTACCTGTCCCTCGAGGCCGCGGCTACGGCCATTTTCCGTGTCACGTCGGATGAGGGATGGCAAGAGATATACTTGAACGCTGCTTTTGAGGAGCTGGAGGGTGTGGATCAAGAGCTGGGGGGATTGAAAGAGGCATTGAAGCGGACACATTCGCCAGAGCAAGATCTGGCTTTGCTGCATGGTCGGGTTTTGGAGGGGCGAAGATGGAGGCTGAGAGTCATATCCCATCGGCATTGTGTGGCTTCTATGCTGCTGCCAGTAGGAAATACACCKGAACAGCGGAATGGACATACAGAACAGATGGCCAATGACGATGTGATGATGAACGAGGATTCCCTCGATTGGACCAGACATGCCATCAAGAATGCTTCTCCTTGGATCGACTTGATTCGCAATCATGACTGGGCTGCCACTGCCATCGGACCGATGCATTCATGGTCGCCCCTTCTCCGCCAATACTGCCTTCACATCATGTCGGATCCGGATCCGCGCCTGCTCATCTTCGGCGAGGGCATGACCTTCATCTACAACGAAGCGTGTATTGAAGTCTTCGGGGCCAAGCACCCTCAAGTATTGGGTCAGTCGGTTGTGGATGCGTGGGCGGAACTCTGGGAGGATGTGCAGCCCATGATCGAAGCGGCGTACAATGGATATTCCACCAAACTCACCAATTGTCCCATGTTTCTGGAACGCCACGGTTTTCCGGAAGAGACGTTTTGGAACTTTTGCCTGGTGCCAATCATTGATCCTGCCACGGGAAATGGAGTGGGACTTGTCGATGAGTTTACAGAAGTTTCGGCGCAAGTGACGGATGATCGGAGGAGAATTAGTGTCAACAACTTGAGCAACCAGATCAAAAAGGCCGATACGCTGCCGGATCTGTGGACGGCAGTACTGGAAAGCATGGAAGATGCGGAAGTCGACATCCCATTCGCCATTCTCTACGCTGTTGTTGATGATGTACCGGAACGAGAGGACGAGAGCAGATCATCGACGTGCGAGTCACAATCAACCACCAATCATCCAAAGAAGCTCGTCCTCGCCGGAACCGTGGGTATCTCAGACGAAGACCCCAATCTATTCGACATGATCTCGCTACCTGTGATGGAAAGTGACACTGTTGATCTCGTCCATCACTGCTCCGAGGCGTGGGAAACCCGGACTGCCAAATACATTCGCACGCAAGACGGAACTCTACCATCTTGGCTCTCCATTCCCATCCCATCTCGCAGCTACGGAGATGCAATCCGTACTGCACTGGTATCTCCACTACGATCTGCGGGAGATGATGTTCTAGGAGTTCTCATTACCGGCGTCGCTCCAAGGACTCCTCTCAATTCATCCTACCAACTCTTCCTCAACATCAACGCGGAGATTGTCGAAAAGGCTGCAGCTTTGATCTCCCTCCCGGACGAACAACGAAGAGCACAAGCTGTTTCCGATGWGATCACCACCTCTCTTACCCAGCAGCTTCGACTGTACACTCTTCAAGCGGAGAAGAGCGAGGCCAAGTTCTCACGTATGGCCGCTTCCTCCCCGATTGGCATGTACATGTTCTGTGTCAAGGATGGGAAGCCATTGTATGCCAACGACGCATATCTGGAATTGCTGGGAGTCAGTCGAGAGACGCATGCTATTATTGGCAGGCCGCATGCCGGTGCTTGGGAGGGAGTGATTCATGATGAAGACATGTAAGTTCGTTCTTCTACCAGGAGACGGGCTTTTATCTCGCTGACAACACAACACAGTGACCGCTTCATCGCTGCGTGGGACCGAGTCACAAATGAAAAGGTGCCTGTTTCCCTCGAGTATCGATTGAAGAAGACGTGGAAGTCAATCGATAGATCTACCGGGCAAGAACTTTCGGGCGAGCACTGGGTGCAATCCACAGCTTTCCCCGAGATTGATCCTGATGGGTCTGTAAGTACTGTTCAAGGATGGGTTTATGATATTTCACACAGAAAGTTCTCCGAGAGAATCCAAGCGCAGAGACTTGAGGATGCTTTGGAGAATAAACGACAGACGGAGAATTTTGTAGGTCAAACAAATCCTTCCCCAATGAATGACTGCTGATATAAAATGACTGGATAGATTGACATGACAAGTCATGAAATGAGGAATCCTCTCTCTGCCATTCTGCAGTCTGCGGATTCCATCGTCAGTACGCTCTCGGGTGATGCACCGATCTTGAATGAGCAGGTCATTTTGAGTGCGGCCGTCACCGAGGACTTGATCGATGCAGCACAGACCATCATTCTCTGCGGACAGCATCAAAAGCGTGAGTTATATGAATACTTCCTTCAAGAAGAAACACACTAACTCTATAATGTGTAATTTCCAGGAATCGTCGACGACATCCTCACCCTCTCCAAACTCGACGCCTCCCTCCTCGTAATCTCCCCCGACAAAGTCCAAGCCCCAGCACTCATCAAAAAAGCCCTCAAAATGTACGAAGCGGAAATCGACCGGGCAGGAATCGAAGCAACMCTCTGCATCGAACCCACCTACGAAGCCCTACACGTCGACTGGGTGATTCTCGACCCGTCCCGCCTGCTACAAATCATGATCAATTTATTAACCAACAGTATAAAATTCACGCAATACTCCGAAATCCGCAAAATTCGATTGTGTGTCGGGGCGAGTTATCAGAAACCCACGGGACAGCATCATGGGATTAATTTTGTGCCGCAGAGGTATAATCGTCCTTGTCGAACTCCTGCTCCGGAGTGGGGACATGGAGAGGATATTTATATTCAAATTGCGGTTTATGATACGGGGAAGGGGTTGGATGATGAGGAGATGAAGGTACTTTTTGGGAGGTTTCAACAGGCTAGTCCCAAGACTTATAAACAGTATGGAGGGAGTGGGTTGGGGTTGTTTATTTCCAGGGAGTTGTGTGAGTTACAAGGAGGACAGATTGGGGTGGCGAGTGGGGATGGGCAGACGGTTTTTACGTTTTATGTCAAGGCTAAGAGGTGGGTGCCTGAGGAGGTGCTGGTGAAGGATTTGGGGAAAGGGGTCGAGGTTAGTGCGGCTGTGAGTCCCATGGTCTTTTCTCGACGAGGGAGCGCGGTGTTGCCGGCTGAAGGGGTTGATGGGCAAATGGTCGAGCAGTTGTTGACTGATGGGACGCTGTTGGAGAGTTTTCGTCCCCTTTCCAGGAGGAATTCGCAGAGGAGTCCTTCTCCTTCTGCTCAGGAGATGGACACTCTTCATGAGGAGGTGAGAGAGATTGCACAAGAGGGTACGAGGATGTTGGAGGAGAAGAGGAAAACCTCACACGAACACGAGCAGCAGTTGCATGTGTTGATTGTTGAGGATAACACCATCAGTGAGTCCTCTCCATCCACCCCTCCTTCATTAACTTCCATTACTAACATGATATCCCAGATCAAAAAGTAATGTCCCAACAACTCCGCCGCGCAGGCTGCGTCGTCCACCTCGCGAACCACGGCCTAGAATGTCTAGAATTCCTCCAAAATTCCTCCTTCTGTGGCCAAACCACACCCCTCTCCATTGTATTACTGGATCTGGAAATGCCGACCATGGACGGATTGACTTGCATACGACATATTCGACAACGACAGAAAGCCGGGGAAATTTTTGGCCATGTGCCTGTTATTGCCGTCACGGCTAATGCGAGGTCGGAGCAGATTCATTTTGCTATTGAGGCCGGTATGGATCAGGTTGTTACGAAACCTTTTCGTATTCCCGAGTTGGTGCCGCAGATGGAGGCTTTGGTTGCTGAGGTTGGGCTGGAGAGATTGAGTAAAAAACCTGGGTGAGGGGATATTTTCATCCGGCTTTTGTCGATCAGTGAATGATACCCTTGAAGATGCTCCGCCACTATCTGGACGAATGGAAACCTTCTACATCCTTCCTGGTCAGACTCAAACTGAGAAGAACGAGCCCCGATTGGCGATATAAAAGTCCCTGCCAAAAAGGAACAAAGTCCAGAATCCCACAGCAGCGCACGGAGTCCGAATCAGCAACATCTCCCGATGTGATTGGACTGCCACAACAGGCCTCCTATCCTACCGAACAAGAATCAATCACTTCCAGCAAAGCTCCATTATGCAAATCCATCTGGTTGCATCCAGCGTACCTCCATCTCGCAAACGGATCCATTTCCGCTTCGTGCGGATGGATTGCAAGACCTTGGTTCCAAACCTCGCTTATGCAGCAGCCAGGGTCAGGCGATTGTTAGATTGGATGTAACCGGCTTGAGCGCAATAGAGTGTTGTTGAAAAGGGACGTTATAGCTTTGGGTCTAGGTATCTGGAGAAGGGAGGAGGGGAGGGGATATATCAGTAATGTTTGAATTGTGAAAGTCATGATGATTTTATGAACTCGAAGGATGGAATATCACCCACATATTTAATGTGAATGCATTCGGCGAGGGATCTTCCTTAATGGATGTTGTTTGAAAGAACATCTCTCCCTTACCAATCAATATCTTCTAATTAGGTCTGTAGTGTGCATTCTATAGGGTTAGGGTTGGGGTATCTCTCTGATACTAAGATTATCCGTCAAGACCTCCCTAACCGAGTGTCCCAAAGCCTTATATACTACAGAGCGAAGTCAGTAGATCGCGGAGGGGAAATCTCGTAGGGTAAGTCAAGAACAGACTCTCCTCACCTTTATTTCAGACTGGCAGACGACTTATCACACTTAGAACATTTCTATGTATCAGGAATATGATTCATAATGACCAAAAGAACACGTAAGTCATGAGAGACTTCGCCATGGCATAGGAACAGGAATCCTCGATCTCAATCTCGGTCACACACACACACACACACATCAAAAAACATTTTTCCGCTCGCTATAGAACAACAACAACTCAAACCAGTCAATCAGAGGGAGTCGAGTGGACCTCCATAGTACACAGACAAGATCTCTCTTTGCTTTGAGACTTTTCGTCGTCAATCAATCAAATGTCGCTTGCATGCTCCACGCTCCACGCTCCTCGCTGCTCATCATCTTCCTTAACAAACAACTGCAAGCCAAACACGGACGCTCCTATCCTCGAGATCCCTTGAGATGGTCATCATTGGATGCTCTCAGTCTGTCCCCATCCTGCAATGAATGGATGAATGATGACAACACGTCTTCCACTGTCCACCGCATCCCACCTCCACACACAACACACAACCTGCAACTCTTAAAGAAGAAGTCTATCCTCGTCTCGCCTCACCATACCCGTCAAACTGACCACTAGGTCTACCCCTCATACCAGGCGGCACCTGCGGCGGCATCCCATCCATACCGCCTCYCATACCCGCACCTCCAAACCCAGGAGGAGGAGGTCCCGCACCGTAGAATCCGGGAGGTGCACCAGCAGGTGGCCCAAAACCAGGCGGCATGGATCCAGGAGGTGGCTGCTCCCTCTGTTGGGGGAAGTGTGCAGTGGGATGTTGCTGAGGTGGCTGACCACCGAAACCAGGAGGATGTCTCGGCATACCATGCTGAAGCTGCTGCGGAGGGATGTTTGGGAAACCAGGTGGTGGTCCACCCAGGCTTGGGGAAGTGATGTGATACTCTCCAACACCTCCTTGGTAATGCTGAGGTGGTGGCTGGGGCTTGCGGAATACCTGTGGCTGAGGTGGCATCTGCTGCGGTCCATCACCACCACCAAAGTTGCGTCTCATCTGCTGCTGTTGCAACAACTGCTGCTGCATCAGAATCTCCCTCTCATCGTAGAAGCCCGGCGGCGCACGCTGCTGTTGCTGCTGTTGCTGTCTCCTCGGCTCGGGCATTCCAGGAGGTGGCATCTGCTGTTCCCTGCTCAAATCCTCCCTCGAGGGAAAGTTCCTCATCAGTTGCTCCTCAAACAGACCAGGTGGGTGTTGAGGTAGTCTTGCTGGCTTCGGCGCAAAGGTCTCCATTGGAGGAGGGCCACCACCATGTGAATTGGCATGGTGTTGATGGTCCAACCACCTCTGCAATTGCGCTTGATCACCGCCGCCGGTTTGCTGGCTGGGTGGTCTTGATGGCTGCTGTGTAGGATCACTCTTCTTCAACAAGTTGAGTAGATTCTGACTCTCATGACTGTGCATCTGCGGCCTCTGCCTCTGCTGGGCGAGAAGGTTTTGGATGTTGATGTCAGGACTGGGAGCGCTACGGGATGGTGGATCGAACATGGCGAGCTCGCTGACACGACCCGAAGAAGGACGAGGTTGCTGCTCCCTAAGCGCGTTGAACATGTTGCTGGGTTCGGGCGTCTCTTGAGGAGGTCGTACAGCGGGGTCTTGATGTTGCACCTCCACGCCACCTTGGTGAGGGGATTGCAGTCTCTCAGCACTCTCCGGCTGGGATTGGAAGAAGCGACTCTTTGGTTTGGCGCCAAATCCATTCGCACCGGCTCTTGTGGGTTGCGGCGGCGATTGCGGCGCCGAGGCAGCAGGAGCTGGAGATTCACTTGGAGGAGTAATCTTCAATCCACTATTGAGCATTTTCAACACATTGTTGAAACCTTCCTGATCCTCTGCTGTTGTTTTGGCAAAGCCATTGGCAGCCTTTTGTAGATGCGACTCCGAGGRTGGTGCTGGAGGCTGCTCTTCAACCGGCGGCTTAAACATGGACGCAAAGCGACTCGTCTTGGCCTTGCCGGGAGTCTTGCCCGGTACTGCGCCAGCGGGAGGTGTGGATGTCGAAGTCGGAGCGTTGAAAGCGAAGAAACCACCAGGTTCGAAGCCTTCCAGCTTGATGGTCTGCTTGGGCTCTGGTGGTGGCGGAGGTGCTTCCACAACCTCCTTCTCCTTGTCCGCCCCCACATCTCCCTGCACCTTCATACTGTCCTTCCACTTTTGAAACTCCTCCTGCGACTTGGGCATGGCAAAGTTCAACTCTTGATCCTTCTTCACCACGGGGTCATCCATCCATTCGGGCTCCCTCTCATCATGTCGGTCTCCATTGTTGCGCCTCGCCTGTTCCCGCTCGCGCCATCCGCCGCCCGCTGGTCTGTCTCCGTTCTGTCTCCGCTCCTCTCCACGGCCGTTGCTCCATCGCGTATCTCCCTTGTCGCCGAATCCATTGCGGTCTGCAGCGTCATGTCTGCCGTAACGATCGTTCTTGTCCATCTTTGCATCATCATCTCCCCCACCCAGCGCCCTCTTCTCCGCGGCACGCGTCCAGCTGTCACGATTGTCCCTGCCATCCTTGTCCTGCAGACCACTTCTCCGGTTAATCATCTGTCGGTCGGAGAAGAATTTGGCGCGAGTATTCTCCGCGTCGTCGGTGGTGGGAATATCACCCGCGGAATCGGCAAGTCGCGAGGTGTGTCTGCTCGAAGGGAAATTGGTCTTGGGAGGTCCCAAAGAAATGTCATCTATGCGAATCCAATCAGTCACCACTCATCCCTCCTCCACATCACAACACTCACCTCCCGCAGCGCCCCTCGCTGTGGAATTCCTCGTCCCCAACGTCGGGCGTCCCGTGCTAAAGGCACCCATAGGACTGGCCTCTGGAGCAGTGGGATTTCCACTGTGCAGACGTCGATCTCTCTTGTTGCCGCCGTCTTTGGGGACTTGCTGTCGCTGATCATTGCGATCGGAGGCTTGGTTGGCGTTTGCGGACTCACTGTGCGGAATCCTTAGCTTCTCCCTCACCCCATCAGATTCCAGGTAGACAAACTCTAGCCATTGCTCGATTGAGGGTAAATTGTCCGGTTTGGCGACGAGGGGAGAACTGCGGAGCGCGAGCAGTTCTTCGGTGGTGTAGTGGCGGATGGACATTGTTGTGGGGAGAGGGGTGCGCCGTGGTGTAGTGGGAGGAGAGGGGTGTAGCTGTGCCGCACGCACGGGCGAGCGCAGAGTGGGCGGCGGTGTAGGCCAGTAGTAGTAGTGGTCGTTGTCGCTCTCAGCAGCGACGTGAAGGGAACTGATGAGTGTGCACCATCAATGAGGGTGGAAAAAGCGCGCGATGGGAGCGGAAAGGGTGCAATGCAATGGGAGTGGGTTGCGGTGATAGCTACGAGGAGGGAAGGCAATCAGTAAAGCGAACAAGACGCTGGCGGTGCAATATTAATTGGCTGGTGTTGGGAATATCTGGTGGGGTGTTGGTGGGTGTTGTTGTGAGTAAAGTGAAGATTGACGTCGCGGTCGATGTCGTGTGTCTTCGCTTGAGGTGCTGTCACAACTGGACCCTGAATCTTCATCAAAGGCTGCGTCTGAACTTTTGATGCTGCACAACAGTTGCACAATGGTGTCATGACATGAAGATGTGCAATGTCGAGCATATTCCGTATGCTTCATCAGCTCCATGAGTCTTGGGGGTCTGTTAAAACCTCCGTCGTCTTGTTCATCACCACCCATACTCAATCACCCATGACCCATGACCCATGACAGTTTGAAGCTTGAGCGAGAAGATGGTGGGAAAGCTTCAAAGATCTGCGGGAAGAATGAGAATGAGAACCATTCCCCATGATCAGGAAGAGTGCCAGGAGATGAGAGCGACCTGTGCATGCCATCAATCACTTACTCCACCCGACCTAGGTCTGCTATACCTCTCGCCTTGTTCGCTGTCCCACACATCATGACCAACATCATAATCATGAACCATGCCTGATACTCCTCATGAAACCCATGTCGCTCCCATGAGATGTCATCCCATATCATCTCACCCCATCTCCGTCTATCATCCCATCTCCATCCATCCCATAAAGTTCATCCGAAACTCGGCAACCAGCTCATCCCTAAAAATCACCACACAAATCAGATCTCCAGCCTCAATCAACCATTCACRCCCAAGAAACAGGACCCAACATACTGCCCTTGTCCTCCCCCAACTCATCGCTCTCCTTCCAGAAAGCAGTCGGTCCCGCAGGTCCATGATCATCGAAATCCCTACAATCACACATAACCAAGATTAGCATCCCGCCCACCCCTCAGTACCTCGAGCAAGAAAAAGGGAAAGAAGAAGAACATACTTATCAAACCAATTCCCCAAAATGCCCCTCGCACTCCCCACCCCACCAACCTGCACCCCCTCACTCCTCCACCTCTCCTCGCCATGGAAAATGGAAAACGTAGTCCATCGAATCTCCCCCTCAGGAGTCTGTCTCACGGTCCCACGAATCCTCGAATTGGCATTCGGATCCCAACTCGCGTGTAAACTCCTACTCGTCCCGCGGAAATGCACAATGGGTAATCTCTCGCCGTGGAAATTGCTCCAATCTTCCCCGGAGAGATCCTGCTGACTGTGTGGGGATGGCTCGTCGCCCCATTCTTCATCATCACTGTAGTTTGCCTCGCCTTCGCTGTCGTCGTCGTCGATTGGGGTGCCGGGTGGGTCGATGCGGGTGACTTGCAGCTTGATGCGGATCAGTCGGATGGCTGTCATGAAACATAGATGCGGTCAGCAGGAAAGTAGAAAAGGGAGGATGGCTTACACATTCGCGCAATGTTATCGTACCTTCCTCCGTATCAATCGGTTCCCTGCGCTCTCCATCCGGAAGCCGGTCGGTGAAATTAAAGGTATAGAGATCATTGTAGTCCAAAAAACACACGACTCGCATCCAACTCCCACTCACACCATACGGATCTCGGGAATCCAAATCCAACGCCAGATCCCTCACTCGCTTCAATTCCGGCTCCAGCT
The DNA here is from genome assembly GCF_900074925.1 of Ramularia collo-cygni. Taxonomy (NCBI): domain Eukaryota; kingdom Fungi; phylum Ascomycota; class Dothideomycetes; order Mycosphaerellales; family Mycosphaerellaceae; genus Ramularia; species Ramularia collo-cygni. The sequence continues at coordinate 33,062 of NW_019716274.1, read as the reverse complement.
CCTCCTCTTCTCGATCACCTTCCTCCTCGGATGCAGTAATCTTCCCCGGCGACCGATATGACCCTGCCGTAGCACCCACAAACGCATCCTCCCACACCCTTGGGAACCTCCCTCCACTCCGATCCGCAAATTTTCTCAAATTGAACCCCAACACAATCATAATCGCCTCCACCTTCTCCCAATCCACTCGCATCGACCCATCCCCATGAAAAGGTCCCCACAGCGATCCTTCCGAATACTCTCGCAAATCATAAACTTTACTCCTCGCAAAAGTATGCGTCACCAACGGTCTCGTCGCCGCTCTCGTGCATGCCGAAGGCGGTCCTCCCGCAGAAGAAGAACTGCCATCCTCCATTCTACTCAGCGTGATCGTCGCTGAGCCTCCCGTCACACCATTCAGATGCGTGAGCAACAGACTCGTGAACGTGCTCGCTGAAGGCAGGACATCAATCGGCACGCCATACAAGCAATGTAACTTCGCACTCGCTTGTCGCAATTCTTCCGTCTCCGCGGGTGATTGTAAATCATTCCCCGCTCGATCGAACAGCGAGCTGGAACAGAGAAATGTATCAATATTGTCCGTGTCGTGGAATGCCTCGCTCAGGAGGGAGATATTCCGACTCTGTGCAGCATCTTTCGCGGCGGTGGCCACGAGTCTTTCTACTCCTTTTGCTACAACCCCCAAGTGTGCCTTTTTGGTCGGGCGGGATGAACAGACCAGCAGTCTTTCCAATTGGACGTTGCTGTGCAGGGCGCTTTCCCAATCTGTATCTTCGGGTGGTGGGTCGTAGCGTCGAATGTAGAGATCTTTGTGCAGGAGTCTGTTGCCGTTGATGTATGAGTGCAAGGTTCGACAGCTTGCCGTCAAAGAGGCGAGGTCGGAGGGGAGGATTTCGATGAAGATGCAGTGCAGGAGCTCGTGGCTGAGTTCGAGGAGTTGGGCGGCCATCGGGTTCGTCGGCATGGAGGAGATGCTTGCTTGCGTTGGTGGGATGGAGGATGATGGATTGGAGGGTTGGATGGAGGGATTCTGGTGTGCTGTGCTTCACATGCCGAGAGCAATGCTGGACTGCCTTGTCTGGGGAGAGCTTGGTTTCATGGCAGGTGGAGGTGGGAGGATCGGATGATGTCAGGGTAATCAATCGATCGTTATCGGATACTAACATGTTCGGGGTTAGCCTATCGCCGCCGTCTGGGGGCGGGGTACATTCACTTGGCCCATGATCCAACCAATGGAAGCGTCACATCGGGTCCGGTCGACCTTGATGATATCTGACTAGGTACAACACCATTGATTGACATTGCAATTCATACCAGATATCATCAAGGAAGTTCTTGTAGTCGAGATTGTGGAAGAACTCCTTATATTACACTTATACAACCACTCTTGACACTCTCCCAGACCTCCCATCCCTCGCTCACACCGCCGCATCCTCCTTCCCCTTCCCCTCCCCTTTAGCCCAACTCTCAAACCTCCCAGGCTCACACGTCTCCCGCACCCTCTCCCTCAACTTCCTTGCAACATCCCCTTCCACCTTCTCAACAGTCTCCAACCAACTCATCACTCCACTCCTCGTAATCAAAACCTCACTCCCTCCCACAATACAAGTCGCACGGAAGAGCATCTCAAGCACCCTCTCCTGAATGAGTTTGTTTCTCCTCGCAGCGGGTGAACTCCACGACCCCATAACCTTTTCAAAGACATTCCCGCGTCGGAGAACTTCCAAATCCTGAGGCGTTCGCAGTCCGTCAACGAGCCAGTCGAGAACCCATTGCACTTCCTTCCAATACCCATCGTCGTCTTCGGGGAGAGAGAGCAGGGTGTTGGAAAGCCAGTAGTTGGGCATTTTGTTGACGCGCCATTCTGGGCCTCGGATGAGATATCTGTTGAGTTTGGGGTAGATGTGATGTGCTGGCTCCATAAGGACTTGCAACGCCCGCACGCCAAATGCTCCGGCGATATAAGGGAAAGGAATGTCGGGTGCGTAGTATTGCTGTTCAAACGTCTCGGTCATTTCTCCTAGTAATAGCGTGACTTGAGCGCTGTTTTCAAAGGAGGAAGTGTGAAGCAGTTTCTTGACCTTGTTGAGTTGGGCGAAACCTTGTTTGCGGATGTCGCTGTGCTCGGAGCAGAGGCAGAGGATCAAGGAGGATACGTCACCGTCTTCGAGAGCCATGTCGATTTCTTTGAGTGACCAGCGAGTTAGTGAAGGGTGGGATTTGGGTTCTGGTGGAGGTTGCTGGAAGTTCAAAGCGGAGTCCCCGGTGGTGGTTGTAGATTTGGTACTTTGACTGTGTTTTGAGATTTCATCAGGCAGTCGGACTGCCTCCAAATCCTTTTCTAGATCCTTCGGCTTGGTCACATTCCATCCCGAGAGACTGCGCACGCTCTTCAACACGTCCGCCAGTATGTTGCTGTCCTCGAGATTGGTGGTATGAGAAAGGGAGAGATATTTCTCGACCCACTCAGCCTTGGCTTTCCCACTGCCATCCATCTTGGAGGCAACAAACGATGCTTGCTCAAGAACGACAGCAATGAGCAGACTCGGCCGATTTGTAGCGGCTTCTTCCAATCGGAGCTTCCTGACAATGACATCAAGATCATCCAAGTACTTCACCGGCTTGCGAGTTGCACGCCCAATACAATCGTCGACAAACTCCCAAGCACTGTTGTCGTCTGAAAGTCCAAGTAAGCTAGCAACAAGAACATCAAGAGGAGCAGATCCTTCTTGCAAGACATTCTCTCCGACGAGAACATGCTGCAGAAGTGATCGGACTTGTCTGTTCAGTGGGTCTTTGCGATGAATCCTCAGAAGCGTCACAATTGGGGTATAAGTCAGGCCACCCTGCTTGTGGAACCACTTCATGCCGGTGCTATGTCGAGCAATAGCCAGGAGGTGCTCCAGCTCCAACTTCTTAAGTGCCTGCAACTCGGCAGGAATACGCTCGGTCGGGACCTCACTACCGACAAGCGCTGCTGTGAGAGTGGTGGAGACGTCGAATTGTTCCTCAAGTGCCTGACCAGGAGAGTGCTCGTAGTACAGTCGAAGGAGTCGGGTCGTTGCTTCGCGTTGCAGAGAGTGCTCGTAGTCATCCGGGATCTTGCGAAATGCAGCAATGACATCCTTCATGGGAGGGCATCGTTCGATGAATCTTTGTTGTAATCTTTTCGCAGCTTCTTTCCACAGTCGGTCATCATTCGATTGAGGCCGCATCTCTTCAAGCACGGAAGCGAGCTTTTGGAATGACAGCACCAACAGGCGAATGGCAAAGAAGGTGATCAAGTCGTTGCCTTGGTTGAGGCAGCGTACCAACACTTTTTGAGTCAGCGGGCGTGGAAGGATATTCTCAATCATAATGGAGGTTTGTGCTGGCAATGATGCCTTGCCCTCTTCATGACCAAAGTTTGCGGGGACTGGAAGACGGACAATCTCGAAGAGAAGGGACGCATAGCCGATCCACGTATTTGTCAATCTGGGTTCCATGGGCATCGTTTTGTCTGCAAAGTAAGCCGCAACGAGTTCCGGTGCAGACGTGAAGCAGGTTACGAGAAGCTCGCGCTCACGCTCATCCGTCTGTGCACGGAGACTCATGGCCCAGGATAGCAAGGTTGTATTTCGAACGTTGATTGGCTCTTCTGAGTCGTAGAATTCGAGACTGTCCAGGCCGAGATCAACGAAGATCGATGAGCGAGTAGCATCCGAGCTTGAGGTGCCTGGCGGATACCACCCACTGTCCCGAAGCAAGCCATACTGTGGGGTGGTAGAGACGGACTTGAGCCAGCTGAACGCTTTCTCCGATGCTGCATGACCTTCCTCACTGCGTGTTGCGACCTCTGTGACCCTCTCCAGATTTTGAATGCTCAAGACGGCCTGCTTGGCAGATCGCGGCAATTCTGCATCCTTCAAGACGCTCTGCTCGATGGTGGTGAGCAGTTCATTGATGAGAYCGGCTGGGTCATCTCGAAGATGCTGGAATAATGCATTGCAGAGAGGCTTGTTTTTGAGAATGTCAATCTTTCCACCCTCGTGCAGATACTTGAACAATGCGAGGATGAATCGGATGGTGAGGGATCGTATTGATGGTCGCCGTTTGGCTTCCTCTTCGGGAATGCTGCGCGAAAGTCAGATATGCTCATTTGTGCAATCATGGCAAAACCCACTCTTGCTTCACCATACCCAGATTCCTCCTCAACGAACTGCTGTCAAAGGTCTGCTCTCGTTTCTCGTACACCTCCCTCGCCATGATACCTCCATCGAAAGTGGTGACTTCTATCAAAAGTCGGAAGCATGGTGAGATGACAAAGTCCTTGTGTTTGGGAGCATCCAGGCAGCGCTTCACAAGTCGGAGATGCTGATGTTGAAGGATCGTTTTGCAGAGGAGATTGCCCTGATCGCGAAGATCCAGGATTCCAGACAACGTCTTCAACAAGAGCGCCAGGATCGCACATACTGATGACGATAGATGATCATTGTTGTTCTGATTCGCAAACGACCATGCCTGCCATAGCTGGGAAAGGAACGGCCGCTCCAGATCCTTCGCATCTGCGGGTCTTTGAGTTTCTAGATACTCCCGCAGGATGGAGATCTGTCGGGCACGATTGTCTTCTTCYCGGTGATAGAGAATGCTCTCGAGGAATGCTTTGAAAGAAGCGATGCCATGTCGTAGCTGATTGATTCCATCTTGGCGGAAAATTAAAAAGTCTTGTAGCTGCCCGGCAAAGTGGATTTCTTCTACGGGACGTGGCTGATATTCCGCACGTGCTCTCTTCGGCGGCCTGTCGCTTTCTTCCACTGACTCCCGCTTCGACATTTTGTTGGTTTGGTGTGGTATGAATTGTCGGATTGATGTTCACGGGCGAAGATTTCGATTCGAGGTTGCTCGGACTCGGAGAGAACAGGCGCTAACCTGTTTTGTCGAGCTGCGGACCGCTCCCTCACCACGCTAGCAAAGCTTCTCGAAGTTCGATCACAGAGATGAAGATGGCAACACTCAATCATCAAGCAGGCTTACCGCAACATCGACATCCCCATGAGTGAACTGCGATGGAAATACTTGCATCACAATCTCGAATCTACAGCTTGCTAGGAACCCATTTCGGAGCCTTCTTCTCCGCAAAAGCCCTCAAACCAATGGCAATATTCTGGCCATCTCGCAGGCCAGCTCCATACCTGGAATCAGTCGCCTGACTCGCTCGCTCAACGCTGCCCTGCTCCCAGCTTTCTCGAAGTCCATRCCTGGTTACAATAATGGCATCGGGACTCAGGCTTGCCWCCTTGGCGGCAAGGTCAACTGCCTCTTGCACCACCGACTCATGTGTCTTGGACACWCGGTTCGCAATATTGTACTGCACAGCTTCCTGAGCTGACAGAAATCGTCCGGCCATGGCAATCTCACTTGCGACGGTCATACCTGCCAGACGAACGAGTCTGGAGAGGCCGCCTGCTCCGGCGTACAAACCACGCATGGCTTCGGGCAGACCGAATGTTGCGTTGGGAGACGCAACAATCATGTCACTGTGGACATCAGTACTGACACAACAAGACACTCAAGATGTACTCACCAACCAAGGCAGATCTCAAATCCGCCGCCCATAGCCCAGCCATTTACAGCAGCAATCACAGGCTTTTTTCCAACACGACGCGAGACTCCCATGAATCCCGAAGGAGGGTGTACTAATTGTCTACGATCCAAAACCTCGCCCTTCTCTCGAGCATTCGCAATGTCCTTTTGTTCGATAAGATCCTGTCCCGCGCAAAAGGCCTTGCCATTCCCAGTGATTACCGCCACGCGGAGTTCCTGCTCGCCATCGAACCATTGCAGGAGTGCGTCGGCTTCCCACTGTGATGCGTATGGCAAGGAATTCATAGCCTTGGGTCGGTTGATCGTGATGAGTAAGACATATGGCGCTGGGTAGGAGAGGACGTATGTTGGAGTCGGCGGGGGCTGGGTGGTCAGCTTTGGTGTGGATGCCATAATTGTGCTGGTGGAGTTGAGGAGTACAGGAGGAAATGTGTTTTGTCAAGTCAAGGAAAAGAGTTTACTACTGTACCGCGAGAGTAAGCGTGGTGTCTTTCACGTTGCTCCAAGAGGTCAAAGGTGGAGTCTGTGATCAATGTCCGGCTGCGTAATAACCGGACGCCGATGGCCGAGGCGGAGGGAGTTTTGTCTCGGCGAACAAACGGGCTGCTGTCCGCGAAGTCATAGTACCTACCTAGACCATGCAACTTGGCAACTTCTTTCTTGTATTTTCCATCTCAGCCGTCTTCATCCGGAGCTGAGAAGGAATGGCGATGCCGACAACGTTCACAAGTCATCATGTCGCGATATTGAACGCATCCGTGGAAAGGACAAGATCATGAAGACAAACGACGACAACACACCGTGTCCTCTCGCACATATCATTCCATCGTAGAGTTGTCGGCAAGATGCAGCATATTGACAACTTTACTAAGACATTCCATCTAGTGTGTAGAGACTAGCAAGACTAATAGAATATACCGTGTGACCATGCCCTCAAGCGAAGCCGCGAACGTGAAGACGCATTGGACACCGCCTTACTAGGATGCGCCAAGGACCACGGCCCATACAGTACAGCCATCCGACATGTGTACGTCGACAAGCTCAGCCGTAGCTAAGCGAGCAGTAGCAAGCACAGAGTCCGTGAGCCTTCAAGATGGTATGTCAACTTGAGCGTAGGGAACACGCTGCCGCGGGATTGCCGCAGCATTCCTCGGTGGCATCAATCGCCAGCGAACTCTGGATACATCTCCCCATGGATCAATGGGCAACGCACTCAGTATTGGCTTTCGACGAGATGGACGGTACACTGCCGCTCACCACTTTCCTCATGACCGCAGCTTTAACCTGGCGAATCTCCAACTTATCCGGCCTGACGCTGACCAGGACATCTTCGGGAGAGGCAATGACCATCTCGCACTGTCGAACGCGATGTTATCATCCTTCTCCAACGACGAGGGTCTCCATGTTGCAAGATTTCGCMCAGTCGGAAAGTCGCCGAGCATACCTTACCTACATCTGTGTTCGCTTTGAGTTCCCGTTGCCGTCCTCCCACCTGCTCGCCGCCAACCCTGTATGATCCCGTACCACAGTTCAAGATCAAATTGAAAGAGAGGCCACATTGCAGGATTACTTGTAGAATGGAGCACGTCACTTGTACCGATGCTCTCCGCCTTGTCGCTGTGGTCGTAGTGCGAAATTCATGCCCCCCCCCCTCCATTTCCTCTCGGTCGGCTTATCACCTGGGAATCGTCTACAACATCGCAACAACACAATGAGTTGTGTGTATCCCCGTCCGGCAAATGCTGCCGTACCACCGCAACCACCTCCGCCAGCAGCCGAACCTGCGGACCTCGCGGCTGCAGGTGAAGCTGGACATGCGGGCTTGACAGAGGCGGAGAAAGCCGCGGCTGCGCAAATGAAACGTGAAATGTTTGCCTACATAGAGCGGCATCTTAAGAATGATGGTGAATTCCTGTCCGACCAGGAGCTTGCGTATGCAAGCGGTCTCTCGGAGCTTCWAGCCAAGTTCGACGTACAGGTGAGTCTGATTCAGAGACGCCCGACGATTGAGAGCGTGCTGAATGTTGGCTTCCTCGTCTAGTTGAGGCGCAGTAAAGAGACTGTGGACAATCTGAAGACGCAAGACGAAGAGCAACGGAGAAGAAAACTCCAGTTCCAGCATGTTACTCCCCTACCAATACTGGAAATGTCACTTCGCGACGGCGACGTCGCATCTCTAATGCACGAGTTTGTGTGGAGTTCTTGTGGTACAACCTTCACTATCATGCTCGAAATGCCAGATTCTCCTTACGAAGACCTCAACACCCCTATGGAGCAACTCAAGGGTGTTCTCTCGGAGATTAGTAGCAGCTACAAACTCTGGAAATTCGAGGGCCCTCTTAGCCCAGGAGACATCATCGATCTCGTCCTTGAGCAGTGGCATGAGTGGTACCAAACAGGRGCATACGAGATACCGTACAAGGAACATGTCGAGAGCTTGTTGGGACTCGTAAAAGAATGCCACCGGGCGGAGACGGAGGAGGAACGTTACAATACAGCTTGCAATTTGACAAAATTTGTTGTGTTCAACAGCTGTTGTAAAATCTTGAGAAGGCTCGAGTTTGGCGTGCGTGGTTTGAAGACTGGATACCGGGAAGAAAACGGACAGCGATGGCTCTTTGACATCCTCACGACTCCCATCCGTGATTTTCCGGAGCGTGCTCATCGCCTACCATGTGTCGACCCCACGCCGACACTAGAACAGTCCGTGAATCAACATCGAATGCTCGTACATTTCTGGACCAACCAGGGTGTGAAGTTTAAGCCTCAGACCAGCCTGCCGATGCGTTCGGTATACGACGTCGAGGGCAGGAAGTTATTCCACGGCATGCTATCGAAACGACTGCTAGGCATCCGAAAACAAGCAGGAGAGCTCATTAGACTCATCCACGCCATCAAAGCAAATCCTACCGAAGAAGAGCTCAAGGCCACTTCTGCCACTTCTGCCACCCCTGCGAAAGAGAAAATCAAGTTTGCGGTATACAGGCTTTCGCGGGAGATTCGTGGCCTGTCGGAGATCCACCTCAACTTTGAGGCGATTCTCTACGTTCATTTGAAATGGCTGTCGCAAGTCACTGGCGCTACATCTGCGTATGATGAGCCAGACTTCGGCGAGCACATCAATGACTCAAATCTCAACGAGAAGGACGACCCGGCCAGCTCATCCTCACCAGTGAGGGCACTTGTCTGTACTAACCCGAGCAGCTCGGCCATGATCACCCTTGATGACGAGGAGCTTGAGATAGATAACCAAGGCGACCCACGATTTCTCCCTAAAGACGCCACGCCACACGATCAATGGGCCATGATCGCAAAAAAGTACCTTTTGCAAATTTCCGACCACGATCTCAAAGTTATCGAAACGGTATCATTCAACGCAGAGAAAAGATCACCGGAGCAGAAGAGAAGATCGAACATGATCGACCTCCTCAATCTCCACATTGTGACTGTGAGAAAGCAGAGGAAGCATCGACGCACCCTTTCACTCAACGAATGCTTGGATAGAGTGGTGAAGAAGAGCCTGAAAGCTCCACCGGGTAGAGAAGCGAGACTGGATCGCCGTAAGCTGCAGTCAATCTTACACAAGATGGATCGAGGACAATCCAAACAGCTGCCGTTCTGGAAGAGATGCCTGACACGACTTTGCGGGAAGGTGACCACAACAATCCGACCAGAGTCCAGTATAACCCCACACCACGAAGCTTCCGCCATGGCGCTCGCAGCATGTCTCAACGGCCGGCAAATGCGAGAAAACATCATCAARTCATGCACAGAGGGCGATGTTCGCACCGCGTTTGATTTCGAGGCGAAGCGATTCATCAGTTTGAGGCATCTCTGGAGATCTCTCCCACAAGTGCAGTTCGATTCTACGAGACGGTGTTGTCCTGCGTGCTGGATCATGGTACGAATCGGTCATATCATGCAGGTAAATGTTGCGCAGATTCCTCCTTCGGCCGAGCCGGGCTATCATACTTTGTGGGAGAAGATTGAGTTGCCGATTTGGACGCCGAGGGCTATGGGGGAGGATATTATTAAAGATATGGAGCTGGAGGCTTTTGCTATTATGGGGAGGGTCCAGACTGATCATGATGGGCAAGGTGGAGGAGAAGTAATGAATGTCGCTTGAGAATTTTAGTATACTAATGGAAAAAGCAATGAGGTGTTMCGCAGGTCTCATCCTTCCTTCGTCACTTTACCAAACCATCGCACCGGGGAGACGTTGGAGTAATTCTCAATGTCCTTCATGACTTCCGGGATGTTCGCCGCGATGGCCTTCTCAAACCCATCGGCATTGTCGAATCGCAGAATGGCTTGCGTGTGCATTCCACTTGCATCTCCTTCGGGGAACTCCACCACGGTCCATGATTTCAAGCCGAATTGTTTCTACACATCATTGTTAGTCTCAACGGCCAAGTCGTGGGAGTGAAGACAAACCCAATGCTCGTCCACCAGAGCCATGTGCTTTCTCAAGTAGTACTCGCTGTCAAACTTGATATCTGGCGTTCGAGGGTATGAGACGTAGACGAAGGTTTCTTGGGACATTGTGGGTGATTTCTTGTATGGGTTTTAGTGTGGATAGAATGGATCGGTTGACTAGTTGTTTGATGATGTTTGAGAGGGCATCACTTGAGCTTATATGGAGTTGTGCTTGGCGGAGTTAGGCGACCAGCGGCAAGGCAACTATGTTGCTTGCGTGGACCTCTATAGCCGAAATGCGGAGAAGCTTGTTGGATGCTGCTATTGTAGGTCAACCAGAATCTCAAGAATGGAGTTGTATATTACTGGAGCAACAGCTCTAGAGGAGAAGTGTGAGGGTGGGGTTCAGTATCGATCAAAATCTATAGCCGCCTTTGACATGTCGGATCAAAGCAGATTGACGATGGAGCTCTCAAGTATCGTCCTTTGGTCAATCACACGAGCAGCGTTTTCAACTCCCTCACGAACACTGAGCAGAGACAAGAAGGGTGCCCTTGATGTCCGGACAAGGCATTTAATTTCAAAGTACTGTCGAAAAACCAAAGAATCAATCTATGAAACACTACTCTCGCGCACACTATCAATCTCCTCTGATCGTTGCGAGCTCATCGTTTGGTTGAGCCGGGAGAGCTTCAATCAGCTAGTTTGCGTACTCAAGCAACCGTAACCACGTTGATGTCGCCATTAGGCAGACCACCTTCAAGGATTTCCGGAACGCAAGCAGCACGTGGATCACCACCAGCAGGGATGCCCATACCATCGCAGTCAGCTCCAGAGAAAGTACCACGGGTGCATTGGGACAAAGGACTGAAGGTTATGAAGCCCGATTGACCTTGATTGAAGGTGACGGAGCTTTGTACGGTGGAAGACTTGGACTCTTCCCAAGTAGCACTGTAGCCAAATGTGACGGTCTCAGATCTATATCACAGTCAGTTAATTACGAATGTTGAATGGCCACCCGAGGAAACATACACAACTTTGAAGAGTCCGGCTTCAGTAGATTCACTGACATCAAAACCCTGCGAAAAGCTTGATTCAATCGTGCCAGAATACATGTTCGAACAACCGTTTTCACTCGGGCAGGTGTTATAGGTCGGTGAGACCTTGACGGGGGCCCCAACCTGCGAATAGAGACCCTAGGCGATCTGTCAGCTTCTGCGGCTACTGCAGGGCTGGAATTTGCTCCTACTCACACCGCTCTGGGAGAACTTGCAGTCGCTGCGCTTCTTCAAGGAAGAAACCGGGGAACGGTTCTTCAAATTCCCAATGTCGGGTGTAGTTTTGGCTGTCTCAGCCTCCTTGGCCTCCGGAGCTTCTGTAGTCTCACCGAGAGTCCGCTTCCCTGKAATTTGTGAGCACAGATTCTGACATTCCTGACCCTATACAATCATTAGCGCGAGCAAGTGTGGTAGGATTGATTGTTGACATACGCAACACTGAGTTGAGAAGTAGTCTGCTTTGATGTCCACTTCAACGCACTGGCCGGCGTTGTGCAGAAGAAGGATACATGAGCCACAGGCTGGCGGAACTCCGTCGCCGGATCCCTGTCCAATGACTACCCCACAGCCATGATCTAGCTGTTCGTCGACGAGGGCCCAGCTTTGGTATACATCAGAAGTGTTGCCAACCTTCTGGAAATTGTCGTCTGGACATCTTGCTTAGCAGTGGGTCGAAATAGCCGTGAGACGATAAAACTCACCCCCCGAGGTGATCGTGCTGGAGCATGTGCCTTCAGATGTATAGATTGTGTTGTAGTAGCCGCTCTTGTCGCAATCTGAGTTTGGGAAGACGTAGAGGTTGGTAGCACTTGCAAGTCTTGCAATAGTCGCGCTGACGAGGAACAGGGAGGCCTTGGTGATGAAAGCCATTGTAGCTTCAAGGTGCTCAAAGGTGGCTTGGTGATTTGAATGAGCTTGCTGGTAGTGTGGGAATGCGAAAGCTGATGTTTCCAATTCGAAGGCGAACATCAGTCTTTTATATATCTCAATGAGAATCGGTCTCGGTTCCTGCCCACTTCGTCTTGTCTTCGGTCTTTTCCCTTTTTCGATACAGTTCCCTCAACGGTCGGAGGAACATCCACAATGGCTGGTTTGCACGTCATGAATGTCCGAGGGGCGTGGACTAGAGCCGTGTTGATGATTGTTTTTCTTGCCTCCCAGAAAAGCCCTAACTCAAAATTTCCCACTAGATCACTAGATCCCCACGTGATGTTCAGTCGGCGGCCAAGAAAAGGGATGTTCCGATGAAACAGGCACGTTGTTTTCTCATGCCAAGCATCATTCAACGGTAGGGAGACACTGATAGGATATGCCACCGGATACCACCGCAAGGAGTGAGATTCGCCAAGCTGTTTAGTGGTTTAACTTCATCCTCCTTGCGCCTTGTCTCCACTTGAAGGAATCTTAATTTCTCGTCGCCATCCTTCCACCAGCAGAGCAGGTGCGTAGCATCCTTCCGAAGCCCCTTTGAGTGCGATGCTGATGACGAGAGTATTGGTCTTCTTCCGGACGTAGACTCATCGGRGAGGACATATAAAGTATCTTGAGCCTGCCTTTCTGCCAACAGACATACTCGAAGACAGACAGATTCACCAACATGTTCAACATCAACATCAACCTCAACCTCCTCGTCCTTGCGACACTATCCGCCCCTGCATTCGCGGATTTGATGTGGTCCTCCGACAATGCATGCTCTGAGATTCGGGGTGGGGCGGGCTTCAATTGCGGTCTTCCCTGCACCCCATTCGGCCGCGACGATGTCCACTCGGTGATGGCCATTGGCATGGAGCCCAACAACCAAGTCGTACTGTACAAGAGTACGGATTGCACTGGAGGTAAGCATTCTGGCTCTCTGATGTGCAGGTCCCCAATTAATGCCACTTTCAGATGCGTACGCTGCCATCGGCCAGGCATACGGGTCTTCAGTCGACAGTGAGTGAAGCCACCGAAGTTTTGGGCTTGTAACAAATCTTTGACCTCTGTTACAGTCTTTTCGTGCRTTCCCAGCACTACCGATAGTCTCGGCTCTTTTGAGGTTCTCGTCTACAACGCCACTGGTGGAGGCGATGCTTGTCCGCCAGGCACTCTGACTGCCGCAAGCACATCGTATCCAGCGCCCACTGGTTGAATGGCAACGACTACTTAGTATCGCTGTTGCAGTTGTCGACAAAATCTTATCTTTGGAGGCAATCGAGACGTATGGGGGTGGTAGGGGCACTACCATGGATCTTGTGGAAGGTTCTCACAACGTGTATGGAACCTTAGCATGTCGCAGCAGAATGAATGGATTGGCATCACGTACTGGAAGTTTTGAATCTCGGTTTGGCGATATTGTCGCAATGTCTCATCTCGTAGTCCAGATGCATAACAGTTTGTCCCTTCAGAGGCCAGCATGAGGCGATGGTCTGCTCCACTGCTGCCGTTATCAACCCTGTATCGCTTGGCGGTAGCCTGCGTTTGCCCTCGTTAAACATTTGTTCGAGCTTTGCTTGCTGCTCACCCAGTCGCGACTGGCTCGGACCTGTCAAATGTGTTCATTCCCGAAGCGGCCAGGGTCTAGCGGTATCCAGTGATATCTTTTGTCTGCTTTCCTTCTTCCCAAGGCCCAAAGTGCCTTACGTTGGGGTATTGGATACCTTCGTCCAAGAACCTTTGAGCCTTCGATCGAAGTTCACATACCCATCAAAGTCTACAACTTGATGATACAAGTGCCCCGGTCGTGGAGGCCGCGAACACTTTGACGAAGATACGTGCTTCGCCAAAGGCGGGGATCACCAACGCTCAGGATTGGAGCTTCCACAGTGGTGATCAATCCGGGGAGGCAGAACCAGGCTACGATGACATGAGAGCCGCAGTGTGGCTCGACGAGAGGATGGATATCGATGGCAAGGCCATGACGGCAAGAACTCTGAAAGTCCACAGGGTTCCTCGCGATGGCGATCGCAGACATCAGCAAGAAGGAGAGCCTACGGGAAAGGCTGTCGGCCGTGTTCCTGGTGAGGCTGATGATCCCATTGTTGTTAGTTCTGATGGTTCTTCCCCATGTCCCAAGCAAAACAGGTCGAACGTCACAACGTTGGAGCCTGCCGGCCTCAGCTCGAAGTCGGGCATCACTAATGCCTGCCTCCATTTGCCCTCCCACGCAATCGGATACCGCTGCCCTGAGCCTGGACTCTGGCACTTCCGACGCTTAGCATGCCTTCGTTTATCCTTCCGCTCTTCAGGTAGTCGCTGTACCGACGAACCCACAGCCTCGCAGACTTTGGGAAAAGGATCTCTTCGAAGCTCGCTTTGCCATGCGGGCACGAGTCGCCCCTGAACATGACGATGTTGATGCTGTCGCTAACAGCAAGGAGTGTTAGGTTTGAGACATACGCGCTACGTGCTTGTCTAACAAGACAGGTCTTGAAGAACCGGCCGACTTGGCCTGAGTTGAGTTCGGGGAGTTTGTGGGTGATTACGAGCGCAAGGTCGCACGCTCCCGACCAATTGAAAAGTATGCATGGGCTGTTTTGGAGACGGAACAAGATCAGGGGTGAGCCTCAAGAGGTTGGTCGAGTGGGTGAGAGAAGGGCAGAGCATGCGGCTTTCTTCCTATGAGCGTGATTAGAACGCTGTATGTGGGAGTTCCAGAGTCTCAGCCCAGCCAATCTTACGACGAATCATATATCTTTCTTCTGGCGCCGATCTGCAACGCCTCGAGTGAGCATATTAGGAGAGCAGCCATGGCAAGCTCGTTATCGTACAGCCGTACTAGTGGATACAACACTGTGTACGGTTGTTGAACTCGGCACCCACAGCCCTCTGAGACGATCAGAGCATATGCATTTCCTTTACCCCTGAGTTTCGCATCGTGTATGCACTCCTGCACGGCCGCCGGAGACATCAGCGCACCTAGCGGACGTCAGCAAGCTTCCACAACAAAATTTGGAGCGGAAGCCGCTGTTGTTGGATGGCAAAGAGCACGATTCCATGACTCCCGCACTTCCTCGTCTTKGCAGAAGCGGCTTGTTTGACTAATTCGACTCGCTTTAAGTCAACACCTCTCCCTACACAACACACTCAAACAGCCCATGATTGAGACAAGTGTCACACTACGCTCAACACCGACCGTTCCAGTTCGTATGGCTATCCCTCTCGCACAGGCATTGTACTGATTGATGTGAGCAGCAGCAGGGACATGTCTGCATCGATGAGCAGCAACGGTAACTCGAGGGAGTTGCCAATCGACCTGACCGGTGATATTGAAGACGGAGACGATGGAGATACCACTGCTGATCTTGAGCGTCTCGCTGCAGAGGTCGGTGAGGATGCGGCGGACGAGCTGGGCGAGCCTACCACCTGGATTCGCGGCGCTGCTGATGTGCCAAACAACCCACAAGTGACCCCGCCTCAACTCGAAGTCTCCACCCCTACCACTCTTCAAGCATCGAGCGTGAATGATCACAGTACCGCGGCGTACGAGCTTGTCTACAACAATGCCGATCATKCGAGGAATGGACGGCGAGAAAAAGTCGCGCCGGCCAACGATGACGTCCACCTTGTTCGCCAGAATATCAAGCATTGGGTGCGTGCGATCCGCGCAGCCTGCCTGTCCAAGAAGAAGGGTCTGCGAACAGCCGTGAAGATGACCAGAATTCAGTTTGAAAACTGGCTTGCGAAGCAGGAAGATGATGTTGCCAAACAGGATCTCGGTGATCGGCACAAGATTGAGAGGCATTCCTGGGAGTTGGTCGTACGTTCGAGTGTTGTTCGTTGCGGATTGTTTGCATATCTGACATATACTAGGAGCATGTCTGCACTATCCATGAGAATGGTATTGTCGTCGGATTCCCAGTCGGCAGTGGCAGTATCAACGACGAGCTTTCTGCGGAAGAACAGGCCAAGGTCGATGGCACCAAGAACATGAAGTGCTCGGACCGGCTGCGGCTGATTGTGGAGATCGTTTCGGTGGGTCTCCCATCTTTTATCGATGAAGTCTTGACATCAGCTGACCGTCATTGCACGTCTCAGGAATACGCCATCGTTGCCTTAGACATCGCGAAGGGTGAGAGAATCAAAGCGATTGCGGACGATCCGTTGGCGTGCCTAAAGGTTAAGATCAGATGCCAAGGTTCCAACGCAAACAAGGCCAATAAGAAGATGGAGGAAGCGGACAGGAAGGTAGCTGAAGCACAGTACCTTGCTGAACAACGACAGACAAGCGTAAAGGAGAAATCTCTGGAGGGGCAAGCTGATCAGGATTTCGCCATCATTTGCAACCCAGACTTTGATCACTTCTCGCTTCCCGCCGCCCCGAATGCACCGCTAGGGTTCTATGATGCTCAAGCCGGGGCTTTTGCACGCTGGAATGCCAAACTTCGGCGGCAAGGCAAGAGTACGACAAGCCGGGGAGATACGCCGGGTGGGAGACAGAATTCGGATGGAGGCCATCTCATACAGACAGGTGCACAGCCGTCAGCTAGAACCCTGCCGCCGCCACCAGGTGGATGGTACGGGAGCCAAACCAGCGCCACAGCGTTCCGGCCTGCGGCAGAGCCTAGGATAGGAGGTCCGTTAGCTTCCGCCAACTTTGGTGTGCTAAGTGTGGGAAATTCATCATTTTCCGACCGGTCTCAGAGACTTCAGCTTCTCCCGCCTATCAACAGCCGGGACGATCTCGGAAACATGGCCGTGGAGGCTACTGCTCATCGATACGTTCCAAACGATTCCAGGGGCTGCTCCAACGAGTCTGTCTTGGGCGACAGGCCTTCATTTCCGGTGAGTCCTGACAGGAGCCGTGCCTCGAGGAATGACCATCAAGGCACTGTCGGTACTCATCAACTCCTTATCAGCCCGACACATTCTGGACGCCCTGCGCACTTCCAACAGTCTACGCAGGAAGTCCCCCTCATCGGTAAAGCCTTGCCTCAAGCCACGCAACACGCTCTATCCGGCAGTGAGGGACAGACTGCGGCGGGCGCCAGCTCGCAGGCCGAGCAGAGCACTACAGGGCTTCCGGTCGCTCAGGGATATGCAGAGCTCACCACACCAATTCCGGCAGAACAAGGCAGGCCCAAGCGAAAGAGGGAGCTTGGTGAGTCCTCGAACGAGCGGAACGGCGGATCTACTAGGCAGCGAACCAGCACACTGCGTGCCAGTCCTCCGACCGATGTTACTGATCGTGGGTAGATCAATGAGCGCAGGTTGAACTTCAATGGAAGGTCTGAGCGTGATACGATGAAATGCCCGACGTTGTTTGCCAAGGCTATTGTTGTGGCAACTTTGGGCTCACCGCAACAATGCGGTGCAATCGTCTGTCCATAGCAGTGCTAAGAATGGTACCAGGCGGTAGAGCAGATGGMGTACTGCTCAACTTTGTGTATTAAGCGTTTGAAGCATAGCATGGTAGCATTGCGATAGCTTAAAAGCTACAGACTCCTCTTCCCAGATGCTTGTCAACGTCGCCTAAGTCCACCGACGCAGAATTGTGCTTTAGGTAAAAGTCGACGATTGAAGGTGCTCTTTGTTTCTAGCCAGTAGTCGCCAGTGTTGTGAGCTCACGCAGTAGAATGGCGAGGAAAACCAGCGCCTTGTTGCGACCTTCCGCCCTTGAACTGCGAGTCTCTGAGTTGGACACCTTGAATATCAGCGTAGTGGCTGCAGTCTTTGCGCACGCGGGTCGTCCCTTCGTGTACGAGGCTTGGCAAGAGAGTTTCTTCCCTTCTCCACTCGCAGTTCCGAGCTTGACGCTTCAACCAGTGCGAACACAATCAAGCTCACTGACCTCGCCACAACCTAGCAGCGCAAATCGCAGAGTTTCTAGAACGCAGGTATGTAAGCCCGAGCACATGTGTGTATCGTACCCTGACTTATAGACCCGTAGCAGAATGCTATCTTCCCAGATGGTGCAGCGGCTTGCGGAACGAGAGCGGGCGAATATGCTTCGAGCATTGCGTAGAGTCTTCTACTACGACCGCGCAGAAGAAGACCAAATTTTGGAACAAGAGCGGGCACTTAAGCGTCGAGCATTGCGTAGAGTCTTCCACTACGACCGCGAAGAAGAGCTGCGCCTCAGACAAGAAGATGCTGGCGAGAAGGTCTCCGAAACTGACGAGGAGGACTCTGATGCTGATTCAGAGACTGATGATCGAAGTGGTGCCGGAGATGACGATGGCGAGGATGGCCATGTCGAGGATGATGTCGGCGTGGAGGACTTCGACGTTGCACCCGCGATCGATGATTCAGACGATAGTRATGAGGACATTTACGAGAATTCGGTGGAGACGCAGTGCTCTCACCCTCGTGAGAACCCGCACAGCACCTTGAGCTGCGACTCTGCTGCGCTCCGCTCCTCCGCTCCTACGCCAGTCCACGTCTCCAAGTCCTCCGCTTCGCAGCCTACGATGCCTCAGCACGCGATCACCACCACTTCGTCTGCTCTCCAGGGGCACTCGGCCCTGGATATGGTCAATACAACAGTTGCCACCCGCACTCCTCAAAACAAGCGCAAGAGAGCTGCTCATACCACTCCCGAAAGCGCAACAGCTGGTCGTCGAGCCAATCTCGCCGGCCGCGCCTGGCTTTGAATAACGGACAAGACGAGGCTTGGACAGCCGACACTGCTGCTGGAAATCTTCAGCCGCACTAGTCGCAGTTCTGATTGATGGGTCGCTCGCTTCCCCACTCCAAGTACAGCAAGACTCCTGGCGACAGCACTGCGGGATTTTCCGGGTCGTGGGTGGTATCGGTTCATCCCAACACTTCGGAGACTGAGTAAAAGACCAGGAGTGGCAGTCTCAGTTATTTTGCAATGCGACTCATGTCGTTTGAGATGCTGCAAAGTGTCTAGTTGTGGAAGCGCCGTAGATAGCTGAATTTCTCCTTGAGCAATCTGAAAAATCGAATCTCTGTTCGTAAAATCATCCTCAAGATGCAACCAGTGATGCCGAACAATCCAGCGAAGGTGGGGCTATGTCGTGACCAGATAGAATCCATGTAAGGACGATGTGGCATTCCAGACTCATGGACTCGGCGAAGCGGAACCTGCGACCCATTCCGGATCGAGTTTCATCTCGCTATTAGTTTGCCCCTGTCAGATCCGTCGCCGGGCYCCAGGACTCGAGAAAGCATTTGCGCGGACGTACTGTCGCAAAGAAAAGACGAGGGTGCAGAGCAGAGGTCTTCGATGATTGCCGCGCGCGGAGCAGTTTTGCAGGAGTAACACGCCATGCGTTGAATTTCGATAGCATAGCTTGCGGATCCAGATGCTCCTTCCTTGAGCAGAATGATGTATAGAAAGACGAGGAAGATGAGGACGACGAGGCTGAGGAACCCTCGGAGGAAGTGTGGTCAAGACTTTGCTGACTCAGACCACGCTAGACATGGGTCTCGAATCTCGGGTGAGCAACGACGAACACCGAATCATCGTCATCAACATCATCAACATCCTCTCTATCTATCACTTTGGTACAATGCTTGAGTGCTCTCGGGAGCAAGCTGTACGTCGAGCAGAGGGCCCGCATAGCCTTGTCTTGCTCCCAAAAGCACCAGGACACATTGACGAGCATGACTGTCCCCAGGATCAGACAGCTGTAGTTCACCGTCTGCGCGGTGACGGTGACCTTCTCAGGCCAGAAGGCGGAGAGGGAAGCGATGAGCAAGGGTACCACTCCTTACATGTTGTTCGGTGTCCCTATCCATCCGTCGGTTCTCCAAAGGCCCATGGATACGGCTTCTCATCGATTAGAACAGACAACATCATCGCTAAGCTGACATTGACGACATGGTGAGCTATGATGCTTGGTGAACCCTCGACATCAGCTGCAACAGATGTAAAATCTTCTGCATGGGGCATAGAAATCAGTCCACCACTCACTGAAGCCTGGGAGGGAGGAGGAGAAGCAAGTTGCTACGCCGGCCACGTCGGCCACTGTCTCGATTTTCTTCGCTGACCTCTCACCTGATGCACGGACGAAACTCCCAGTATTCTCTGCTGACGTTGTCACTCTCTTCATGACGGCTGGCGATGCGGTCAATGAATCTTGGGAAGGTGGTTGCTGGAGCTCAAGGACCTGAATTCCAGTCTCTGATTATTCACGATTGAGTGATTTGCTTTCTGCCCGGAAGACTCGCAGAAGAAATGTGACATGAGCGCGTTCTTCGAAAATTATGACATCAAAGTCCTGTGACTGCTTGATAATCGCCTCCGTCCTCTTGGTGATTAGGGTCAGGGTTGGGGTAGCCTGAATGACTGCGATTCACCTTTCAACTCGATCCCTTTCAGTATCGTTAGCCACAATGTATCGGCGGTGTTGGTGCCTCAAATTCTGAATCATGACACGCTTTGTAGGCGTGATGGGAGATTCCTAAAGGCGAGCCTGGCCCTGCAAGTCGTCGAAGGCCGAAAGCTGCGTGGAATACAATATCAAGAGGATGTACAGTATGAGACTGCAGAGCACTCCTAGTCAGCAACGGTCAGTCCTAAAGAACCAGCCAGCCTCAATTCGCCATGAAGATTGAGGTCGCGAGAAACAAAGCCTCCGTGGACAGAGCCTGTTTCGTTCACCTCAGCGTCAAGGAGGATCTTCAGCCAGCAAACCTCCACCGCTCACAAGCTGAAGAGCAACAGAATGCCACATCTTGCCAAGAATGCCCTTTCAAAAGGTCCGCGAACAATGGGAATGTACTTGGTTTCCCCAAGGCAGCAATTGATTTAATCGTGACAGAGTTGAGTGAATCATTGTTCATTACCCGAGGATGAACTGGGTGGGTCGGAACCATATTGGTCCTTTCCCAACATGCCGCAGAAGATGGACTCGATGCAGCTTCGTCGCTCCCTCGTCTTTGAAACTCGTCGTAAACAGCCGCACTCTCACCCATGGTTGCTTTCATGCTCTCCACCGCATCGTTTGAAAACAGAGTCGAGATTCTGCTTTGAAATCAAAGAGGTTTCGGAAGGATGATACCCGAGAGAGCGARATGGCGGCAGCTGTCTACATTTCGGATCACTTGCAGTGCGCAAAGTTTGAGTTGGATTCTTCTGCCGGCGACATCAACGGCAACGAAGTGCTCTGCGAAACTCTCACCGACATGAGCGATGAGCACAAAGTCCGTCCCAACGTAGTATGTTAAGACTGGGTCACGAGAAGTCATCATTGAAAGTCTCAACATGGAACAGCGACCAATCAAACAGGATACATTGGCAGGATTATGTATTAAGGTCTTCGGCGCATGTAGTAGGTTGTGTGGTGTGCGTTCGGTGTCGGCAGCAGCAATCCTCCCTTCTTAGATCAAACCCAATCCTCCGCCCTCCGAATTCAACCCGTCACTGTCCGACTCCATGATCGTTGCCAATCACCGATAAATCGTAGGTCTGAGAAACGTCGAGATGGGCTCAGACGTGTGCCCGCACTGATGGGTAGTTCATGCCGTTCTGTGCTGGAGGAGCGTACATGACAGGTGGTTGCTGTGGAGCCTCCGCAGCTCGGGTCTTCAGGTCTGAGTTCATCTGGGGCAACACAAAGCAGGGGCAGCAAGTAGAAGCCCTTCGCAGAAGTCAGTCATTGTTCGTTCCTTTGATTGATTTAGATCTGCATGCAAGGCACTCACAAGCAGTCCTCGCATCCATTCCCTCTGATTCCAAACTTCTGTCTTTGCGCGTTGCGCCTCCACCAGACGACGGCGAAGCATCCGTAGATGAGGTGGGAGGCATAGTGTAATCCGCAGCATGGAGTGCAAAAGTCCGCATCTTGCACGGGAACCGGATATGCGTCATTGCCTGAAGGAGTCAGCTTTCAGGCATGGACGGGAGCGTGGTGTAAATAACTTACGGGTCATGACCTTGCCAAAAAAGCAAGATGTGCACCACAAAGCTCCGCAGCATTCCCCGCAGCTGGGGTGCCAGAAACGTTGCTTCCAGTCGCCGGTCATGGGCTGAGCGGTAGATCCTTTGGACAGGCCACCCGGCTGTGCGACCATCACAGGAGTGGACGCTGGCTGGACTTGCATGGGAGCGACCACGGCAGTGGAGGTGCCGACGGGTGTGGATGTGACGACAGGCGCGACCTTCTCCGAAGCGACGGGAGGAGGTGCTAGTGCCACAGTAGATGTTGCAGCTGGTGCCGCTTGGTTGGCCGCGGCCGCTGGAGGAGGTGCAGATTGCACCACTGGAGCAGCAGCGGGTGCCGCCTTTTCGACGACAGGCGCTGGCTGAGGTGCCGTGGCCGAATCGGCCGGCTGCACGACAACGGTTGGTGCTGCGGGCGCTGGATCTTGAGCAGTGGGAGTAGCCATGGTACCGTCGAGTGGGATTGCGGGGATTGGTTCTGTGGATGTTGGCGTGGGGAGGTCTGTCAAGTCAAGATGCTGTCCACAGTAAATGCTGCAAGGAACTCTGCGTCGATGAATGTATTGTGGATCGTTGGGGTTGAGACTGTGAGTGTGAGTGTTGATGCGTTTGGGAGAAGATGGACGGTAATGAAGAGGAGGAAGCATTGTTTGTTTGGTTCGTGTTGTTGGGGAAGGGGGGCAGAAGGGTTCTTACTCCAGATAAAATGGACCGTAGTCCTTGCGAGTCAGGTAGTAGCGATGGTATGGCGTGGGGCAGTCGGGATCCGGCTGGTACGGCAGGAGTATGTCATCCTGCCTGCCTCGAAAGGCAGTCTCAGCAGGTTGGGTCTGGCCTTGCATGTCTTCTGTACCGGCCAGCGACATGTTTGAGCTGGAGCTCCAGGTGGAATTGGAATACTGTGTAACTGATGGAACAGGCGACGAAGAGCTGGCGTTTCCGTTGAAATCTTGATATCCTCCTTTGCTGGTAACAATTCGATGGCCGTTCTGATTGTAGCAACGTTGCGGAAAGAACGGGGARACTGAAGTATGAGCGACTCGATCTCAGCCTGCCCTTTTCTCGATGCTGTTGCCTCACTTCGACTCTTGCAAATCTCGAGAAGGCGCTGACCATACCAGCCTTTTTCCTCTCACCAGCAAATAACACGTGAGCATCATCAATCAWCAATCAAGGCATGCACTCACCGCCACTCTACATGGTTGGAAAGAACAAAATGGTAGTATGATACACCCCACAGCATCGCTCAATGTACAAGTCCACCATAGTATACACCTCGGACATCGACCATCTTCCTCCCTCTCGCCTTTGCAATGTCCTCAGGCAGCCTCTGGTTGGTGAGAGCCTCAAACGCGGCCTTGACGACATTCATCTTGTTCCTTGATCGTGGTGTCCTGGCAGCCAAATCTTGAATCCCTGCGGCTCTGGCCAACTCGTAGATGAGATGCTGGCAGCGGTTTCCGAAGCCTGTCGGTCAATCATTAGCATCGTCACCACAATCCCTCCTTCCAGCTCAACTCACCAGGCGGCCTCGCCGACAACTTGACAACACTCGCTCCAACCTTGGCCTCGACCTCGCCATAGATTGTCCGCTCCTCATACCTCGCGATGGGCTTCATATTTCGAATGGCATTCATCATGGCCTGCCGTCTTCCATCCTCATCTTCCGCCGCCTTGCCCTCTCCAATGCCCAACATGCCCTCCTGATTTCCCGCAATGGTCAAAAAGTACAGCGACTGGATCTTTCCCATTCTCGTCTGGTTCACCACGCGATGCGTCACCAGATTCTTGACCCGAATCTTGCGAATCTGCTCCTTGGTCAGACCGGTTTGTTGAGAAAGTCGCAACATGTGCGGATCCTCCTCCTCCGTCTTTTCCTTGTCCTTGTCATCTCTCCGTGGCCGTGTGACAGCAGATTGAAGAGGCTGTCGTCCCTCCACCAGCGCTTCCTGCAATGACTTCTCCACCGCCGCCGAGCCAAACTTGTCCACCACCGGCCTCTCCGTCGCGAAGTCATCAATGTAGTCAATTCTCAACGGATCGGTGCGGAATCGACCCYGCTTCATCATGTCGCCCGCATCAATCGCCGCCTCTCCCGCCTCAATGGCCTTCATCTGCGCGGGAGTGTATTTGGTGGCCAGCAACTGCTTCTCACGCGCCGTGTAGGGACGGAGATGCGCGGCCAGAGCGGATACTTCTGCGGAACGCGACTCGGCCAGGCCCATGTCTTCGGCGCTGATGTTGGGAAACTTGGCTCGTCCGGGTCGTCGGCGCACGGCGGGCGCGGGTGTCGAGGAAAAGGAGCGGAATTGGGGCATCGAGACGGGAGAGTTGAGGCGACAGGAGAGACATTGATACGTCTTGGGCGCCGCCATTGCGACGGGTGATGCCTGAAGGGGTGGCGGGCGTGGGAGGGGATGGAACTGGTGGTGTTGATTGAAGATGCGGGCAACGTCGGGGGTGCCGATGATGTCTCGTATAGCTCGTATGTATATTCATGAGCTTGAATCAATATTGATTGGTCCAACGTCTCACCACAACATCACACGCCACCGCCTTGTTCTTGTTCTTGACATGACATGAAGAGAAGGGGCATGTCGAGATTGAGTGGAGTGTTGGAGATGATGGAAATTCCATCAGTAATTCCCTGACATCCTCATCATCTCCATCTCCATCATCTCCATCATCATCACCATCATGGATCAAGGGCCGGTCGATGCGGGACCTCTCCCCGATGCGGACTACGATGCTGCTTTCTCTCCCGRGCCGCGAAGGAGGAAGGAGGAAGCCAAATCCTCCCTCGGCGATGCACCCATGTACTCCCGTGTGGGTGCCACGGCAGAAGAAGCGGCCGGTGAGATTCCCTACGATGATGATTCCCACATGAACCCCACTCCAAGCAGGACCATCCGTGATGCCGAATCCTTTGCCCATCGAATGTATAAATTCACCCTCTACGAGAGCAATACTCGCTACTGGATCACCGGAGCTGATGTTACGGACAAGTACTTTCGCTTGTTGCGCATCGATCGAAATGCTCCTCCCGGTCAAATTACCCTCCATGAGGATGAGACGGTGTATAATCGGCAGAAGATGAATGAGATGCTGAACGCCATCGACCAGGAGGGCAAGTTGACGGGTAGCCTGAAAATGCGCTTCTCCTTTTGGGGAGTCTTGGGCTTCATTCGATTCACCGAAGCCTACTACATGCTCATCATCACCAAGAGGAGACAAGTCGCCATGATTGGAGGCCATTTTGTCTATCAGGTTGAAGGGACGGAACTTGTCCCTCTCACCACGGGATCCAGCAGCTCCTTCTTCAGCGATCGAAATGCAGAGGAGGCGAGGTTTCTGGGAATTCTCAACAATCTCGACCTGACAAAGTCCTTCTACTTCAGCTACTCCTACGACATCACCCACTCCCTCCAAACGAATATCATCCGGCAACGGGAGGCGATGAATGAAGGAATGACTGTCACTGCACACAACTACAATGGAATGTTTGTCTGGAATCATCACCTCCTCAAACCCGCAGTCGCTGTCATGAAGTACCCCTACGATTGGTGTCTGCCCATCATCCATGGATTCCTGGWTCAGACAGCATTGGACATCTTCGGTCGTGCCGTCTATGTCACCATTATTGGGAGGAGATCACGCCACTTTGCGGGTGCTCGCTTCCTCAAACGAGGTGTCAACGATCTAGGTTACGTGGCGAACGATGTTGAGACGGAGCAGATTGTGGCGGAGAAGTTGACCACATCATTCCACGCCCCTGGACCGCGGCTCTTTTCCAACCCGACTTACACATCTTACCTCCACTATCGAGGGAGTATACCATTGTATTGGACCCAGGACAACAGTGGTGTCACTCCCAAGCCCGGCATTGACATCAATCTGAGTGATCCATTCTATCAACCCGCTGCCTTACATTTCGACCACCTCTTCGAGCGGTATGGATGTCCAATCTATGTTCTGAACTTGGTCAAGTCCAGAGAAAAGGTCCCACGAGAATCCAAGCTGCTGCATGAGTTGCAGGAATGCATCAAATACCTCAACCAGAGTCTGCCCGAAGACAACAAGATCAGGTACAAGGCGTACGACATGTCGCGAGCGGCCAAGACCAGGAATGGCGATGTCATTGGCGGGTTGGAGGTGATTGCAAAAGAGATTCTGCTGCAGACTGGATTCTTTCACAATGGAGATGCTGCGTCGGGAGTTTCACAAGTGCAAAATGGTGTCGCAAGGACGAATTGCATTGATTGTCTGGATCGCACGAATGCAGCACAGTTCGTCATTGGGAAACACGCCTTTGCTCTGCAGTTGAAAGCTCTGGGAGTCATCAGTAAAGAGGAAGTTGCATATGATACCGATGCTGTCAACCTCTTTACAGAAATGTTCCACGATCATGGCGACAACATTGCCATGCAATACGGTGGGTCTCATCTGGTCAATACAATGGCTACCTACCGCAAGTTGAGCCACTGGCAGAGTTCATCCAGAGATATGGTGGAAAGTTTCAAACGCTACTACCACAACTCCTTTCTCGACAGCCAACGCCAGGAAGCATACAACCTATTTCTGGGGAATTATGTCTGGGCTTCTGGACAGCCATGGTTGTGGGATCTAGCAACGGATTACTACCTTCACCACAGCGATCCCCGAGCTTGGCTTCAACGCCGGAGAAGGAATTACATATCTTGGTACACGCCCGAACACCTTCTCCCAAGAGTTATGCCGCCAAGATTGCTTCCTCCCTCGGAGCATCTCTCTCCCGGATGTATCCATGCCTTTGACGATTACTGGCGAGAATGCTACCGCCCAAACACCCTCTCCTCCATCCAAAAAGTCTACGCATACCGCATCACCAGCACACAGAGATATCTTCCGGAGAGACCCTTTGGCGAGAACAAATACGATTTCAGTCCTTTTGTCAGGAGAGCACATCCGCACAAACACCGCGACTCGCACGACTCTCCCGAAAAAGACAAGAAACCCCCGACCCCGCAAAGACGAGCTGTCACAATCATGGACCCACATGAAGAACGTCTCGCAACAAACTTTCTCCCACCAGCACCTCTCAACACCCCGGCCATTGGCCTCGGCTCCGCAGAAGAAACGACACATCACAGCATCCTGCGAGACACAATCTACGAACAGCATGCGCCTCAGCGAGATAGCGAACCGAAAGATGCGGTCGGTTTCGCAGAGACGAATCAAGTCAAACCTGCGGACAAAGCTGTGATGCATTTGTGGACACTGAATCAGTTTCATACGCAATCCCTACATCCGCATGTCAGTGAGGAGGAGAGGGATGAGTATGCTCATTACATTGATCATCCTTTGAACCTCCCGCTGGTCATCACGACCGAGCTCCCCAATGACGCCAATGCAGACTATGTCGATTACGTCTCCAAAGCCGGCGGCACCAGCTTCTTCGATGCTCTTGGGGAGGAAGGTGACGCGGCTGCAGCAGTGAGGATTGAAGATGGAGATTTCGATGGCGAGGAGGTCGGAGAGGAGGATCTGCAGGATTACATGGATTACTTGGAGGTGGGCAGCGAAGGATTGAGTGTGCAGGAGGCGGATCTGGGGAAGAAGAGATACAAGGCTTATCGGCAGTGGTTACGGGGGAAGAGTTTGTTTAAACAGAGTAAAGTTGATCCTGAATATCGCGGGGTTGGGGAGGGCGCGAGTGGGATTGCTGGGGTGGGGATTTGATGGATGGGATGAAGTTGTTCATGGCGTTGGGGTTGATTGGGAGGGAAGGGCTTTCTTTGGGTTGTTTGTGCTAATCTGTGGGTATGTGAGCATGTCATGACTGTATTCGTGCGAATTCATTGATTTTCATTGAGCAAGCGAAAGAAGATGCATTCGCCAGACTGAAGAGAGGGTCCGCAAGACGAAGCTCCTCGATATCGACGACATGCGCAAGGAGGGCTTGTCGATGACGGAGAGAGCTGCATGGAACTACAAGAGGAAAGAATGTGGGATGTTATGCTGCTTGTTTGAGGAAGGTGGTGATCTGGAAGCTTTTGGTATGGCTTGCCTGTGTACCGCTTTTCTGTCCGAGAGACTTCCATTGCTCACTGTTGCTCATTGCTTCCCTCCTCACCTCAGAGTAGTCGACTCCCATCGTTGACAAGGGCTGGGTAGCGAGAAGGTCTTGATGCTGCCTCGCTTTGTAGCACTGTTTCACTTCCTGCCTTGACTTCCATGGGGTTATCCTTCAAACTGCCTTGATGCTTGATGCCTAGTTTGCGGAAGTCCGTGTCTGGGTGCCGCTCAGCTTCGTGACAAGCCCTGTCTGTTTGCCGCCTGATGTTCCGCGCTCAGCTCGATGTCGGAATCGCCGCGGGAGTGCATTCAACCGTTCACAACTCTTCATCTAACGCGAAGAAATAGTACGTGGCACGTTCGATTTTGGATGTCCTTTCTGCAAGTGTCAAAATCTCAACTTCCACCTTGTCCGCGATGTTAGAGTCCAGCTGACGGCGGAGCGTTTCTTTCGCCTCCGCTTTTATCACTCGGCCGATCGTGAGGTCGTTCAAAATGGGCACCTCGATCCGAACAGTGATCTTGTTGATGAGCAGCTGATGTTCCTTTGGCAGGAGTTGAGCCCAAAAGATCATGGCTTTTGAGATTCCGAAGATGCCAGGATCCCTGATCCGAAAGGGAAAGAGAAACTCGCTCGTGTAGTAGGTGCTTGCATAGAGTGCACGCGTTGATCGGGAGACATGGAGGAGTTGGTAGTCGGACTTGACGGAGGCCGCGGTGGCGGGCTTGTCGCAAGGTGAGGACATGTCGCGAATGCCTCGCGGGGCGGTGAACACCGCGGTGTAGATTTGATCATAGATCTCTTGCGGAATGGTGGCTAACCCGCGGCGGATGCTGTCCACGTCGCGCTCCATGGTTGTTGTTGTGTTGATGAGGAGGTAGAGAAGATGATGGAACTTGAGTGGTGAAGAATGAAGTTTGGATTGGTGAGGGTCGGCGATGACGTTTTTGGGGTTTGTTTGCTGGACAATCACAWGAAGAATATTGGTCGAAGGATGACCAGCGGCGGACAGGGAACGTGGTAGAAGTGGGATAGTGAGGATTGAATCACCTGATCTGAGACTGGAAACAAAAACTGGGAGTTGAAGCTCGAGGATTTGTGTAAGGCATAGAGAGGTTAACGGAGAGGGAATGCAGTCTGCAGCGCGGCAGTAATGTGGGCTTACGTGGGTTGCTGTTGGAGTGGACTCTTCATATGTTAGAAAGAAGTTTCAAGTACATAGGCTATGAGTGATGACTGCTTTGGTGCTGTTTCATTGTCGAAGATTATAAAAGCTTGAGACCATGCATCGCTGTTGGATCAAACCCCGACGCTGTGCCTCATTATGGTAGCAGGTCTCCCGCACTGATTTCAACACCTTAACACCGATCATTCTGCGCTCAATGCCATCTTTAGTGAAGTATTGACTTCCGATAGGCGGTGATCCTCT
Source organism: Ramularia collo-cygni (assembly GCF_900074925.1). Classification (NCBI taxonomy): domain Eukaryota; kingdom Fungi; phylum Ascomycota; class Dothideomycetes; order Mycosphaerellales; family Mycosphaerellaceae; genus Ramularia; species Ramularia collo-cygni. Next base: position 3,693 of record NW_019716274.1, on the reverse strand, counting down.
GTTCGCCCTTCCTGTTTTGACCATGACAGCGTCTAATCTTCAACTTAATGAGGTATTCGGGCCGTGCGATCAGAAAGTGACCTCTGCAATTGTGTTAGTAGATTCTCGACATCTAGAGATCTTGCTTTGAAGACGGAGCATTAGATGTCTTACCGCTTCCATGGGTGACCGAGCCATAGTGAAAGGAACAAACTTGTCTGTGGTTGAGCCCAGCGCAGTGTACAATGAGGTTTGATAGAATCAACCACTTCATTTTCCTAAACCACGACTGGAATGGGCCCCTACTATACTCGTATTCGGAATCGAAGATCTCCACCCGGAAGTGTATCTTCTTGACAAGTCGCTGATGTTTTTCGGGAAGGGAGATAGCCCAGGCGACCATTCTTCGCATATTTTTCTCACAAATTCTGTTGTCTGAGTTCGTGTGGCTGAACATGTCTGGCTTCTTGTGGCTGAAGAGAAACTCACCCTCGCCGTAGTAGGTGGACGCGTACAGCTCGCGAGTGGATCGTGAAACTTGAAGCAGATTGGTGGTGGAGAGAGCGGCGCGGTATTTGCGGGTGGAGGGCGCTGCCGACTGCTGGCCGCCGATGGCAAGCGAGTCGGCCGAGAGGTCCCGGATGCCAGGAGGGGCAGTGAAGACGAGATTGTAGATTTCGTCGTAGAGCTCTTGCGGGATCTTTGCGAGCCCATGTCGGAGAGCCTCAACTTCCGCGTCCATCTTGGCTGGGATGTTGATGTTTGCGGATCTTGGGTGATGTAGAATGAGATGGAAGTATCCCGCGCTAAGCTGAGATGATATTTCGGCTACAACAGGTTAGAAATGGCTTCAGAAATGGCTTCGCTGGGCGATCAATTGAAATCCATCCAGGAATTCGAAGTTTGTTGGGCGATCCCGAGATGAAGTATGACGTAGGCTGGGCAGTCACATGAAAAAAGGGGGATCCTGCAAGAGAGACATCAATGAAATTATCACGGCAATTCACTGTGATGATGAACGAGAGAGATTCGGGGTTATAATGAACAAGAGAGAGAGTATATAAGTGRGAAAAGGAGTCGTGAAAGGGGAAAGCTCTCTACAACATCATAGGCAGGATTACCTAGAAGCGATACAGTCAAGATCCTTCGTAGAAGAGGATGAATTACAAGCAGAGCTGCTTAGAATGCACGAGTGTTGAGAAGAGAAGAATTGATTGTGATTTATTCTAGACATCGCTAGGCAGTGTAGTGGTGTAGTCTGCGAACGTGTCCCGAAAGGCGGCGACAAGTACAATTACATCCCTCCATCATTTATCGCYAATGCCTTCAAGCAACCGTATCCTTCGCGCGTGACTAGTAGCCATTTCAACAATGACGCTTTGTGTTGAGAGAGGTCGTGTTTGCTCACCTGTCATTTCATGCCTTTTAGTTTCCCCTTCCAAGCAAACAGTGACCATAGGTACTCCTCAAAGAGTCACGCAGTGCCTTCTGGATGTCGTACCAGACCGTATGCTTGCGTGGGACATTGCGGTCTGGACGCTTGATGGCAACTCCCTGGACGCTGATGCTGTTGATCAGATGCTCGAATTCCACCGGTACGAGACGAGTCCACACAAGAATCCTCTCCCCGGTCTCGTCCACGCAGCGACGGTGCCACTGATGAATTGGGTAGTCGAAACGGAAGTCGCCCAAACCGTAGTAGGTCGAGGCGTACTTGGCGCGCGAGGCGCGAGAGACGTGGAGAAGATTGGTGCCGAAGTCGATGCTGGTTGGGGCGACATCTTGTGGGATTGTGTCTGATGGGTAACGACCACGCGTCTCACTTGGGTTCGCGAGATCACGGATACCAGGTGGTGCGGTGAAGGTCAAAGTGTAGATCTGATCGAAGATTTCCTGTGGAAGCTTCTGCAGACCTGCTCGGAGGCCGGTAGCGTCGAGATCCATGGTGGTGGATGGCTGATGCTTTCGGAGAGTTAAGTCTGGAAGAGAAGAGGAATTTATACTGCTCAGATGATGCTTGGCTGCGTTCGCATGGGAACCTGGTATCACTTCGGGTCATCCGTGCCGTAAACAGACGCGCGGAGAAATGGTCAGACTTCATGGAGACGTCTACGGAGCTGGTGATAATAGCAGAGCGAGCATTCAAGTAGGCACCGAGCTACAGCGTTTGAGAATCAGTAGAAAGGGGTACGTTCACGTTCAATTTGAAGATGTGAGGCTATAAAGAATCACATTCTTTGAATGAGCAATAAAATATGTAGGTAATGCAACTCGATCCGCCTCAAAGTAAGTCGTACCCATTTAATGGTATCTGATCCCCATTTGCGCGCACATCTGCCCTCCGTTCCCATCAATCCTCGGTTCAGTTTGAAATCCTCCTGCTGTTCGCTCATTGCATCCTGTCCMTACCTTGTAGTTTCTTCAGTTGTGTCGGCGGGGTATTCATGGCACGCTTCTCACCATCTCGCCCTGCTCAACCTCCATCCTCGTCCGCTTCGCTTATGCCGTTCATCGCTTCGCGAGCTTCTCGGCCTCCATTTTCTTCGCCTTATCYCTCCTCGCCTCTCGCTTAGCGAGTTGTTCTGGGCTCTTGAAGAACCAGTCGAGGCGGCTTGATGACGGTGCATTCTTGGTGACTTTGAATTCGTTTTGGCGCGCAAAGTCCAGCTTCCCAATTCCTTTCGTGATGAAATCCACGTCTCTGCTGTTGTCGTTGTGCATCTGTTTGCTCACGAACTCGTGGGCTTCCGCAACGCTTTGGTTGCCAGCTTGCCAGAGAATCTGATTCTTGACATGTGCGAGATCCTCAGGTTCCGCTGCGGTTGTTGATGCTGGTGCGCGGATGAGGGCGTCGTGGATAGCTGATGAGCTTTTGGTTTTCTTTGGGCGAGGAGCTCTCACCGGAGGCTTTCTGACTTTGTTCCCCATGATGTTTAGGGTCAGAGTGTTGTTGTCTTGTGGAGGAAGGTCAAGCTTGTCAGAAGTCCATTTATGTTCAGCGCGCGGATCTCATGACAAATCTTCGAGTGAATTTGATACGAAAGGGGCTAGTGGCGTCGCACCAAAGCAGATTTTCACATGAAAGTCAATTCCATGGGTATAAGTCTGAGTATGAGGTATAGAGAAGGACATGGAGTGCTCCTAGCAATGAAGGGGCTAATCTGCCTTTAAGTCCACCCTTGTTTGCCGCTGGGTCACTAAGACTCAAAGCAAGCAAACGGACTGATAGGGAAGGGGAAACTCCCCGTGGGCACAAAGATTGCATTTCTTACCAAAACCGTTCTTCAGCTTCGTGCTAAAGCTCGTGAGACAAGGTCAAGAAGATTGGAAATTTTTGATGAGATGTGCCTAGCACGCCGCTTCGCAGACGAAAAGGAGGTTGAAATTGAGGCTATGCGTACGATATAGCGTTTGTAGGACATGCGATCCCGTCGTCCGCTTGAAGCGAGATATCTCCCGGAGCTTCGACTCCGGCGATGACATTTCAGGAGACACTGAAAGGGGCGAGGCTTTGTGATTGAGACTCACATATTTGCTAGAGGTATTGCCAAAAGTTTCCTTCCAAGATCTGGTCAACGATGCAGGTCAAAGCAGACTTGTGGATCTTTTGAAAATCCTATCAAGTCTGCCATAACGAGAGACTTTTTTTCGAATGGGGAACTGGGACTTTAGGGTTAGGGTTAGGGTTAGGGGTTAGGGTTAGGGTTAGGGTTA
>NW_019716318.1:0-3170 GCF_900074925.1 Ramularia collo-cygni | reverse complement strand
CGTTAGGATCTAATAGATCGCTACCCTTAGAGAGGAAGAAGAATTAGAATTATAAGGGTAAAGATATAGCAATATATTAGACACCCGTAATCACTCGATTAGAGATAAGACTAATTCTTGTAGGTTAAATGTGCGCTATGCGTAGGAGTTATGCATGCGCTAAGCCTACGCTAAGTAGTTAGGTTACATTACACTCCCTTCTCTAAGGTCGGTTAATCTAGCTACCTCTATTAATCCTGTTATTATAAGGGCTCTTATACGGCCCTTATACGTAGCTAGAAGTACTTAGCTAAAAGGACGTCGGTAGTACGCTATCGCCCGTAGTATCTAGCGGTAGGATCGTCGTAGTTATAATATAGAAGCTCCTACCGGAGGGTAACGGAGGCGGGAATATATACCTTTCCGTTATAYCGAAGAAGTCTATCTTTATCGGTAGTCTAGGTCTTAGCTAAGCCTATTAGTCTGTCCGACCTTTACGGTACCTCTACGGTACCGTTACGCTCTTCCGTCGGCGTTAGGGGATCGCCCGAGGAATTTATAGTCGCTAAAGTAGCCTCTTTCTATCTGTCTTAAGTATAAGCGTCCCTTTACTAGACCTCTCGGATAAAGTCTCGAGTCGACTCTAGAGGCTCTTCTTAATGCGCTACTTCGTCCTTATACGCTATAGCGACGAGGAAACGTAGYACGAGGGTYTTATAATTCCTAGTRCTAGTAGTAGCGAGTAATAAGCCTCCTACGGTGCTATCGAGAGTRTYGCTAGATAGCTAGCTAAAACTAGTTACTAGCCTCTCTAACCTAAGCTAATCGAGCTTATTATAGGATAATAGGAGACCTAGGTTCYTATATAAACYTTCCGGGTYRGTGCCGCGGTAGCTCTACGGTACCTCTATAGGGTAGTCCGCGTAGCTRTCGAGCGTTATAACTCTTAGTTRCTACTATAAGRATAGTAGAAGTCCTAAYAGCTRCTCGTCTTTAGCCGTTCCTTTAAATCCTATAAAGTAATCCGGTCGACGAGATAAACTATTAGAAGGGTTCGTAGTCCCCTTCTTATACTTAATAGTAAAGTCGTATACTACTAACCTTTCCGTAATCCTAGCCTAACGACTATCTAAGACCTTTGTCGTTATAAAGTCCTTTAGGTTATAGTAGTCGGTAAGAACTCGGATAGGGTGCGCTACCCCTTCTAAGTAGTATCTCTAGACTTTAAAGCTTTTAGAAATAGCTATTAGTTCCTTATCGGGTATGCCGTAGCGAATCTAAGGACTAACGAAGCTCTTAGAGTAGTAGGCAACTAGGTACTAATATACCTGTTCTACCTCTACGGTACCTCTACGGTAGGGCTATAGTAGGATACCGGCGTACGTAGCATCCGAGGCATCGGTAATAACTATAATAGGAAGCGTAGGGTCGAAATGTTATAAAAGGGGTACCGAAGTAAAGGCATCTTTTAACCTTTAGAAAGCCTTCCCTACCTCCTCGGTCTACTAGAAGGGACCTCTTACTACCTTGTTCTTCTTCTTTCCTAGTACTATAGTACCGCCGGCAAGTATCTAGTTTAGGGGTCTAGCGATRTCTAAATATCCCTAGATAAAGCGTTAGTAGAAGTTAGTAAAGCTAAGGAATACTTAGATATCTCGGTAGTAACGTAGTTCTAGCTACTCTTAGATAGTAGTAACTCTATTATTATCTATTATAACCCCCTCTAGCGTAATAACAAAGCTAAGGAATTCTACGCTCTTTATATAAAACTCGCATTTAGAGGGCTTAGTATATAGCTTCTATTCCCGTAGACGTTATAGGACCTGCTTTACGTATTCCTTATGTTCTGCTTCGTTCTTAGAGTAGATAAGGATGTTATTAAGGTACACTACGTATATCCTATTAACGAGGCTAGCTAGCGCATAGTTAATATATAACTAGAACGTTATAGGGGCGTTAGCTAAGCCGAACGGCATAACTAAGTACTTAAAGAGTCTATACCGCGTTTTAAATGCGGTCTTCTATTTATCCCCTTCCCGAATACGGAGCCGGTAATATATATCCTTTAGGTCTAACTTAGTAAAGATATAGGAGTAGCTAAACCGGTCTAAAAGCTTACTAATTAGGGGCAGGAGGTACCTGTTCTTAATTATAATGCGATTAAGCCCTCGGTAATCGACGTATAACCGTATAGTGTTGTCCTTTTTTAGAATAAAAATGATTAGTGCTCCGTAAGGGGACTTGCTTAGCCGTATCTATCCTTTAGTAAGAGCGTTATCTAAGTACTCTCGAAGGATCCCTAACTCTCGCTATAAGAGGTTATAGATAGGTAGTTAGGGAGGGTCCTTACCCTTCCTAAGGTTAATAGCGTAGTCGTATTACGAGTGTTGTGTAATAACCCTAGCTAGCTCTAGACTAAACACATCCGCCTAGTCTATGTATTTAGGGGGGATTTCCCCTATCTCGGCTTCCTTAGTAGTAGCGATAGTAAGCATCTCCCGGTATACTTGTCGAGGCAGCTCTTAAAGCTCTTCGTGCCCGGCGTAGGTAGCCTTATACCGTTCGTAGTATAAGAGGGCTACGATCTACTATTCTTTTCGATAGTTTAGATTAATAGTAGTTAGGTCTTAATTAGGGTTGTAGACCGCGTAGGGCCCTATAGGCTCGCTAATAGTAGCATTACGGGGGTCCTACGGTACCTCTACGGTAGTATCGCCGTTTAAGGGTTTTTCTTCCTCTACTATTACCCTAATTAGGTAGTTTTAGTCTCCTATTTAAAATACTGCTATACCGTCGATAAGGGCTTAAAGTAGGCGGTTTATAGGAAGGTCGGGAACCGTAGGGATATTATTATTAGAGGGCTTAGGCCCTAGGTCTCCCTATATAAACGTTCCTTTTCTAAAACTAATTAAGGGGTCGGTAGCATTAAGCTAATCCTATTCTAAGACTATATAGTAGCTAGTAAATAACCCTACCTAGGGAGGTCTACTACGTAACCTTTGCGGTACCTTCGCGGTCCGCTATAGAGACGTCTAGCTAGTAAGCTTTATAGATGTCTATAGAGTAGTTATTTAGGAACCTAACTTTAGGTTTTAGAAGGTCTACGGCAGGCAACTAAAGGAGCTATATAACGTACTATAAAATAAGATTAAGCTACGCCCCGTAGTTAACGAGAGCCCTTAGGACCTTCT
>NW_019716271.1:669787-733056 GCF_900074925.1 Ramularia collo-cygni | reverse complement strand
TTCTTTAAGCTATAGCTATAATTATTAGTATAATAAAATAGCTAGAGGAAATAGTAGCTAAAGTCTACTAAATTACTTTAGAATTCTAGCTAGAGGAAATAAAGGAAGAAATCTATAAAACTACTTTCTCTACTATTTTAAAGGGGATTATACTTAAGTAGGATATCCCTATCCTATAAAACTATAAAGAAGTAGTAGGAAATAAGGAATAAGGAAACCTATAGAAGGAAGCTATTAAAAAAGAATTAAATTCTCTAAGAAGTAATTATATATAAAAAGAAACTATTACTCTAAAAGGTATAAACCTTATAAGTTCTAAGTAGGTATTTATAGTTAAGAGATTAGTAAGTAGTGCACTTAATAAGCTAAAAGTAAGGCTTATTATAAAAGGATTTTCCTAAAAGTATAAAGTTAATTTTAAGGAAATATTTACTCTATTAGTTAGATATAAGACTCTTAGGACCTTTATAGTAGTAGTCTATAAGAATAACCTTAAGCTATATCTAGTAGATATAAATAGTGCATTTATAAATAGTTACTTAAAGGAAGATATCTTTATAGTAGTACTTAAAGAGGTTAATATTACCTTAGAATATATCTTAAAAATCCTAAGAAGCCTATATAGACTAAAGTAAGTAGTAAGAGACTAAAATTAACTCTATATATTAAAGCTTCTTAGTCTTAAATTTATTTAGTCTAAGGTAGATCTATACCTTATATACTATTATAGAAAAGAACTTATAATTATAATTTATATAGATAATATTCTAATTACTAGAAGATTAATAGATTTTATAAACTAGTTTAAGAAAAGTTTTAGAAAGATCTTTAATATTAAGGATCTTAGGGAACTATTAAGGATTCTAAGGATAAATATAACTAGAGATAGGAAATATAGAACCTTAAAGCTTAACTAAGAATACTATATCCTTAAGAGCCTTTAGAAACTTAGGATAGATATAAAGTTATTAAAGCTAACTCTCTTACTAATAGATAGTTATAAGGGACTAGAAAAATCTAGCCTAGATAATAAAAGATATAGTAGGGAAGAGTACTAAATAATAATTAGGACTTAGATATAGCCTATAATTATTATAAGGCTAGATATTATATTTACTATTAGAAAGCTAAGCTCCTTTTCTAGTAATCCTTTTAAGAAATATATAAGAGCCCTAAAGAAAGTCTTAAGATACCTTAGGTTAAACCTAGATCTTAGAATTACCTTCTTAAGCGATAAACTAGAATTCCTAACTAGATACTTAGACTTAGATTTTACTATAAATAAATCTAATAGGAAATCTGTTCTTAGAAATGTTTTTATACTTTATAATAAACTAATCTTATAAATAAGCAAGAAGTAGAAATCTATAGCTACCTTAATAATAGAAGCTAAGTTTATAGTAATAAATGCCTATATAAAATAATTATAGTTCCTCTTATCCCTTCTTAGAGAAATAGGTTAAGGAAATTTAGTTAGATTATCCCCTTTTTAACTAAAGATTAAGGCTAGAGAGGAAATGTTAAATAAGCTTAGACTAGTTCGTCTTTTTAAAGATAACTAGGTTTACCTAATACTAGTAAAAGATACTTATATTTATAAAAGGTTAAAGCATATTAATATTATATATAACTTTATTAGAAGACTTTAATAGGAAAAGAAAATTTCTATAGAATATCTTCTAATAAAAGAGATAATTGTAGATAGGTTAACTAAGCTATTAAATAGACCTAGCTTTTAGACTTTTATAACCTAGTTAAGACTCTAGTAAATAAGAGGAGAATAAAGGGTAAAAAGGGTAGTATCTCCTAAACTAGGTTTTAGTCTAGGAGATATTATATACTAAGTTAAGGAATTATACTAAGATAGTAGCTAAAATAGAACTATACCTCTAGGCTATAGAACTACCTTTCTATATTTAATAGAATCTATAAAAATATAAGGAAATATATTTAGCCCTTTCTTCCCTAAGTAGGAGTATTAAAACCTAATAGATTTAGAAAGGGAAGAGAGTTTAGAGTAGAATCTACTCTAAGGTAATTCCCTAGTTAGGTAATTAGGATACTAAGGCTAAAGATATATACTTATTCTTAATATTTAGTTCTTAAAATAATTAATTTAATTAATACACTTATTTAGTTCCTACTTTAAGTGCTATGCACCTTATAATAAATTAGTTTAAGATTAGAGTCTCTTATCTTACCCTTTGCCGCTATATCCTACTACCTCCCTAGCCTCTAGTTTTGGATTTTTAGTTAGACAATTTTAATAATAGAACTTATAGTTTATAATAAGTAGTAGATAGGCCGCTAAGATTCGGAGACGATACGTATCTAACTACTAGTAGTATATACTAGCGTAGCCTATTTCCGCTATAGGTAAGTAATAGTAGCGGGCTATAGAAACTCTATAGTAGGTGTTATATATAAGAGTATATTTTCAGTCCTTCGCTACTACCTCTTTCGTACGAACCTCGACTAATTAAGGATCGATCTTATATCTATAGTAGACAAACAAACCCTTATGTTGCTTAGCGGAGTCGCTGTATAGGCACTAAGCTATGCCCATCCGACCTAATTAACGGAATCGGCGAATCGATATAATAATATCCAGCGGCGGCGGCATGTGGCCAGCGTTAGTAGCCACGGCAAGGCCTTTGACGTCTCCATAGATTGGGCATATTAGAGCAACCCACAACTTCACGCTACCGACGAAACCCAGACTTCTCGAGCTAGAACAGCACTTGGCGGAATCAGTAAATTCAATGGTAAGGAGTATTGCCCAGCGTACACGAAAGTTTCTCGCTGCCGACGAATTGTATGAAGGCATAGCTTACACGCGAGCAGAGGTGAGTCAACACGGCGCATGGCAGCTTTTGAGCAAAAATATCTTAATGAAGCGCCTTCCTACCATAGTACAAACGGCGCGAGGGCTTCCAATCCCCAGGCGACAGGCCGCGCGCCTTGGGAGCCGACCATGACCCTTATTACCGTACCCTGATTTAGCTTGAGAGGCCAGCATAGATCATTCACTCACCACATCGTGCCCACCTCGCTCATAGATGATGCAACATTAATCCAGAGCCTCGATTGCAGAAAACGGGGATATTCTGGACAGGACAGCTAGCTCAGGAGGCAAAACGTCCCTGCGCCGGTAGTGTCCATCATACAACAATGAGGAAAGTACATCCTCGATCCAAGGCTTTAATAAGAAGGTTCATAGCGACGACTCCATTGACTCTTATAGCTTTTCCTTGCCATGACCATACTCGTACATCTTTGCAACATCGTCCACGACCTTCACAAGCTCTGCAGTCATAGTAATATACGGCGAATGACCCGTCGCCAACTCCACGACCTCAGCCTTAGTGCCCGCCTTCTCCATCTTATCCAGAATACGTTGTTGATAATCAGGTCGAAGAGTCATATCCTCGCTGGTACGCACATAAGTCACAGGGACATGCTTCCAAGCCTCGAACTGGACTTTATCATTCATGCAATCAAAATTGGCCCTTGAAAGCGTCTTCTCCAATTCCTCGGCCTCCTCATCCGGAATCCCATTGAATAGGAGCTTCTTGGCGTTTCCAGTAAAACAGGTTCCGTCGTCGGCAATGTCGATTGCCAAGGGGATTCTATCCTCGTTGCCCATTTCCCGGACAATGTCAAGGACTGAGAAGCCTTTAGGGTGGATGTGAGCAGCTACACCAATGAGATGAACCACTCCGCCTGGTTTGCCCGCAGACTTGCGTGAAGTTATATCGAGATTCTCGATGGCGTTGCAGCCTACTACGCCGCCGTAGGAATGCATTACCAGGATGACGCGACATCTGCAAGCGCCAAACCACGAATTGCGGCATGGTCAATATCGTGACGTCTAGAAAGATGGTGATGGCAGCCATGGAGAGTCCGAAGGCGAAGATGTTGATGTGTGTGCTGGGTATGTTCGGATTCCACTGGCCATTGATGGGAGTATAGGCGAAGATTTCGCCAAATATGATGGTGATATAAAAGGCCGCCAGTAAACCGAGAACTGGCCAAGTAAAGGCCTTGAACGTTGGCGTTGGGAAGAAGCGTCGGTACATCAAGACAATGGCGACCTTGGAAAGGGTGATGGATGCGTTGTAGACCATGTTATTGGCAAGAAGTTGCTACGGGAGGCACACAGTTAGAGTGATACTTTATCATATCCTATATTTCACGAACCCTTTGGTATGCCACAAGGTGAGGCGTATCCAGCTCCTCCACGGGGTAACCAGCCATTCCTATTGTTGCCGCGAGAACGTTGGTAGCCACGAAGGCCAGAGCGCAGACGTAGGCAGCCAGAACGAACCAGTCATCGAGCCCGAGTTTGGAGGATATCCGCCGTGACAGGAACCTCAAGATTATCGTAAGACCCGATAGAAAGGTGAAGACGGCCGTGACCGCGATGACGATGACAAAGTCGCGACTGATAGGATGATCGTACAGGCCTGCCATTTCGAGTGGAATTGTGTATAGCCAGGCGATTGAGGAACCATGCGTACAGACGCGACTTGTCAGGATAGTTTTGACGAAAGTCGAAGAGCATGGTCCTGACTGGCAAAAGTCGAACGAATCCTTCAATGGGCTGTCCTGCACGAAGGACTCTTCCGCCTACGAGTACTTCGCACCAGTGCGTCCTTCGCGCAGACCTAATCCAGAAACTCCACTCCAGTCGCACTTCCTCGAGACTTTGTAGGATTTTGATACTTTTGTTGGCCGTCGCATCCAGGATGATCAATGATGCCATATCGAAACGCCGTTCCCGTTTCGGAAGTGATCTTTCAAGAGGGCCATCCCACGTGTGACGTACGAAACCTATGCCTCCACACGAGGTCTCCATATTGGTGAGCTATATACCACGAACAGGTCAAGTGCCGCACACGGTGCTAATAATGGCTTCAGCTAAGTGGTCCAAGGACTCTCCTTGCGTGGGCACTCCATGTGCCGCATCGTGCTTGACCTCGACACGTTTGCCTTCTACACTCATCTGTACAAGCTGGGCGCTTTCGTGCATGTACTCAGTGTCGTTAGTGCCCCACGCATGGACGGTTGGGATCCGAATGCTGTTCCGACTGATCTCTCCACTCAAGAGCTGGAGTCGCCCTGCTTGAAGTTCTTCCACATCATACGGCAGGGTCGCACATATGAATATTGCGCATCGAAACAATGCACGGGAAGCGTCTTCAATCAGCAGCGTCGCGGCAAGTGCAGCGCCCAAGGAAAACGCCAGGACCGCATCGAAGGGTCCGTTTTCCGTCGCGTACGCCGCAAGATCTCGCACGGCCTGATATGCACTTTCTCCTGACCCGTCGTGATACGAAAAGTACATTTGGTCATTGCCGAAGACCTCGCTGATACCGGGCAGCGCGGGCCATGGAAAGGAGCCATCAAGAAATTCGTACTCGAAGTTTGCACCGAGGCGATAGCGAAGAGCCGCTGGTGGATTCATTGTGAGTGCCATCATCACCAGAGTAGTGGCTGGCTCTTTCACTCACCCGTTTGTGCCTCGAACACCTGCGTGAAAGGTCAGTACATGGCGAGCCGTGCGATGAGTAAAAGGGGTGCTGGCGTGGTCATACTTCACTGTTGGTCCCAATTCCATGGAGACAGAGGACTCTGTACTTTGGCGATGCCGCGACATCTCGTTGCTCTTTCATTCTGCGGGCTGGGTATACCACGAGACACACCAACGGCCTACGAATCGTTTGCCGGTTGGTTGATGCATCATTTGAATTTGGAAATGATCCAAAGTAAGACGGGAAGGAAAGATCAATCTAGTGATGATGTCAGCAGATCCACAATATACATGTACATGTACCTTAATACTGGGAGCTGCACTTTGGCTCCATCTTCAAACGTGGGTACCTCGAGACATCCTACAACATATCACTCAAACAAAGCTTTGATTCTTTGCATTTATATGATAAAAGTGGAATCCAAGTCTGCAGTCCTTTGCTATCGTTGCCCGTTCTTACACAACGCAATCGTTGGGACTTGCAGAAATGGCGCCTTCCGACTATGTCTTCAACAGGGACTATCTCGATAACAATCGGTACGCGAGCTCGTTTGGTTCAGTCTCAACTGGTCCGACTTCTAATGAACAACAACTATAGCATCAACTTACAGCACTACCTCTGGCGGGAAATATTCGGCTATCTGATTCACCCCAGCATTCCGACAGGGGCCCCTGACCTCAAGATCGCAGACGTCGGCACTGGTACTGGGCAAGTAGTTATGAGAGGGTCACAGGCTCCCACGCTTACTGACTGTTAATGATGGCAGAATCTGGCTAACTGAACTGGCGGACCGTCTGCCTTCGGCACAGCTAGATGGTCTGGACGTCTCATTCGATGCTCTTCCTCCTTGCAAGTGGCTACCACAAAACGTYAGGCGACTTCACTGGGATGTGACCCATGATGTGCCTCCAGAGCTTGAAGGACAGTATGATCTGGTGCACATTCGTCTCTTCGCTTTTGTGCTCCTCAACGACGACCTTCCTGGAGTACTGGAGCGACTGGCAAAGCTTCTAAGTGTGTTCTAAACAGCATTGGGGCTTGCCAGAGTACGATATGACCTGCTGACACCGGCGTCACAGAACCAGGGGGATACCTCCAATGGGATGAGCCTGACATAGCATCCTTTCGCATAGAAACCACCGACTCGACCATCTCCACAGAAGCGTTGAAGCAGCTGGTGGAACGAATGCAACCCCAAGATGTTCGTTTCAGTCCCACGTGGATCGCCCGGCTGCCGGATTTGTTCAAGAACGCCGGCTTTGAATGCGTGCAGTACGACGTCCGGGAAGCTAAGCCTTGGCTTGCACTCGCCATGCACGAAGATAACTTGATGATTCACGAGGTCATAGCGGCCAAGTCCAAGGACGCCGCGTTTTAACCAAGAGCTCCCTGAGTTGCTTTCTAGAGTTGCGGCAGAGACGAGACAGGGTGCTACGTGGGCATTTACAAGATACGCTGTTGTGGGGATGAAGTCACGCGAGAGATAGCAAATCGTGCTGTACAGAGAGAAGTTTGATCATTGATTGTACTGTCATGTCCTTGTATGATACTGACACCAGACATTGGAGATGTCGGCCTAATTTCTGATCGTGCCAGCCAAAATCACACCATGTTATCGCACGCCAAAGCAGAAAATGGAGGATTAGGCCTAAAGCCTGTGGAAATGGACTGAGTTGAAGTGGACTGTGTATTGTATGTGATTATGTACGTTATTGTCAGGAACAGCCTTATATCCACAGGAGCCGTCCACAGCTCCTTCTCTAAAGCTGACAGACTGGTCTAGCTTTGCAGATCTCGTCCGATCTGCCGAAGGATGGTTTGAGTTCAGGGCGGATGTGAATCCTCTCGTCATTGGGATCATCCCGACATAGGTTCACGCTATTGCAGAGTTGCGATGCTTCATGTGGGGATTACGGTGTACCCGCTCTGCAAATCCCGCGTGGGTATACCGTACCACGGTTCCGTGGGCGCGTAGGCACGCACGTACGASATGTCGACGCGTTGGAGATGAGGGCTGCAAAGGCTGTGTTGTCGTCAACATCATCAGGAACGCTTTACTTCAGGCGCGGCCAGCAGCAATATCCTCAATGGATGGTAATGTCCTTACAACTTGCTGAGGAACTCATCGCTCGTTGCCCTTTTGGTGGCTAGGCTTGCCCGTCATGCTGCCGGACGTAACATCAGACAGCCACATGGAGACTGGTGAATCTGAGCAACAAGTCCCAATAGCAGTCGTGGGATACAGCCTAGAGTTTCCTCAAGATGCCACAGACCCAGAGGCCTTCTGGCAAATGATTGTCGAGGGGAGGAACGCCAGCACGGAATTTCCGTCCGATCGCATCAATATTGACGCCTTTTACCACCCCGACCCTACGCGGAACTCTTCGGCAAGCACCCATTTTCATCCGTCAAATCCATGGCCCTGCGCTGATGTCTCGGACTCTTAGATAGCTGTTCGATGTGGTGCATTCGTAAAGGAACCTCTAGGCGCTTTTGATGCCCCGTTCTTCTCCATCACGCCTGCTGAGGCCGCTTGCATGGACCCCCAGCACAGGAGGATGCTCGAGACCGCATATCATGCTCTGGAAGACGGTATATTCTGCCATCCAAGTTTATACTATTCGAGACTAGCCAGTTGCGTACCAAGCTGGCATTACGTTGAGTGAATGCTCCGGCTCCATAACTTCGGTGTACACAGGTAGCTTCACCGACGATTACCGAAGCGTGATGCAGCAAGACTTTGAATCCGAACACAAGCATGCCGCTACAGGCATAGCCTTCTCGATGCTGGCGAATCGCCTCAGCTGGTTCTACAACTTCAAAGGCGCGTCTATGAATCTTGATTCCGCATGCTCCAGCAGCCTTGCCGCACTACATTTTGCCTGTCAAGATCTCTGGACGGGATCCTCTGAAATGGTAAGTGGCCTTGCAGTCTTCAGTGATACTCCCAACATCGATCCGGCGCTGACGAATGCTGGATACAGGCAATGGTGGGTGGTGCGAATTACATGTATCACCCAGACTTTATGAGGTTCTTGTCCAATCTCAACTTTTTGTCACCCGATGGACGCTGCTGGAGTTTTGATGAGCGTGCTAATGGTTATGCCCGTGGTGAGGGCTGCGCGGTCTTGGTACTCAAACGCCTGCCTGACGCTATTGCGGCCGGTGATAACGTGAGGGCGATTATTCGCACAACGGGCCTCAATCAGGATGGGAGAACGCCCGGGATCACGGTGCCAAATGAGGATGCGCAAGTCGAGCTCATTCGGAACACATATGCCAAAGCTGGGCTTTCTATGGAGCCTACGAGGTATTTTGAGGTAAGATTGGATAATGTTAAATGTGTTGGCGATCCTTGTGACTACTGACATGTTGCAAAGGCACACGGAACTGGAACAGCGGTTGTGGGTAATCCCCAGTATTGAGAGCATAGAGCAGTCTCCAGTTCTCCACAACATCCAAAACCCATGCTGACTTTTATAGGGTGATCCTACGGAAGCCAGTGCAATCGCTCGAGCCTTCGATCATGTTAGAACCAGAGAAGATCCGCTGTACGTGGGCGCCGTCAAAGCCAACGTCGGACATCTTGAGGGGTGTAGTGGTCTTGCCGGTGTAATCAAGGCTCTCCTCGTCCTCGAAAAGGGGTATATCCCACCAATCGCCGGCCTTGAAACGCTGAACAAGAAGTTGACACCTGAGAAGGGGAACATTCGATTTCCCCAAGTCGGTCTAGCCTGGCCGTCGACGGGTCTTCGTCGAGCATGTGTCAATTCGTTCGGCTTTGGGGGGACCAATGCCACCGCGGTGCTAGACAATTGCGACTACCACTTGAGCATCGTCAGAAACCGACATGCCAATCGCGGTTCATTACAAGACTCGGATAGTACATCATCAGCTCCAACTTCCAACGGGGTCCACAGTAGCGACGACTTGGATCCTATCCCTGCAGAACACACGAATGGAGATTGTTCAACTCTAGCACGTCCCTCGGCGACCCCTAGGCTACTGCCATGGTCTGCGTTCGATGAGCAAAGCGCAAAACGGCTGGGCGAGATGTACCTCAGCCGTTTCAATGACTTTAAAGACACTCTCGACGATGCTGCTTACGTGCTATCACAACGACGGACACTCTTTCCCTGGCGAGGTTTTGCTGTATTGGACAGGCTCAGCAACATCGAAATGGCTCGCCTCCCCTCACCAGCCCCCAAAAAGGCTCTCGAAAATCGCCAAGTCGCATTTGTATTCACAGGGCAGGGCGCCCAATACCAAGGAATGGGATCGCAGCTGACACATTTCAACGTCTTCTCCGCCAGTCTGCAACACTCACAACGAATACTGGATGCGTGTGGTTGTCCTTGGTCGGTTTTCGATTTCCTCCACATGGACACTCACAGCCGTGTCATTGATGAGCCAGAATATGYGCAGCCAGTGACCACTTGTCTCCAGCTTGCGCTGGTAGATTTGTTCAGATCTTTCGGCATCACTCCAAGTCTGGTCATGGGACACTCATCGGGCGAGATATCTGCCGCTTACGCCGCCGGCGCTCTG
Organism: Ramularia collo-cygni; assembly: GCF_900074925.1. Lineage (NCBI taxonomy): Eukaryota > Fungi > Ascomycota > Dothideomycetes > Mycosphaerellales > Mycosphaerellaceae > Ramularia > Ramularia collo-cygni. The sequence continues at coordinate 722,974 of NW_019716271.1, read as the reverse complement.
AGTCAATCTGCCGCTGTAAGGATTGCGTATCATCGTGGCTTGCTCTCTGCCAAAATCGCCCGCTCGAGGGGCGATCTGGGGATGATGGCTGTGGGGCTCTCATCTCATGCAGTGGCGACATATATCGAAAGGTTGAGCTCGTCATACGAGAATGTCCAGGTCGTTGTGGCTTGCATGAATAGTCCCAAGAGTGTGACGCTGAGCGGCGTCGTCGTCCAGCTCAAGGCATTGAAGCATTGGCTTGAGCATGATGCTATCTTTGCAAGAGTACTGCGAGTGCCTGTTGCTTATCATCCACCTTTCATGAAACCAGTAGCTGAAGACTACGCCGCTTCTTTGGGCACGCTCGAGAGAAGCTCAGGGAAAGAGTGGATCCCAATGATCTCCTCAGTGACTGGCGACATTGTGACTGAGAAAGACTTACTAGACGCAAACTACTGGGTCCGCAATCTGGTCTCTCCTGTACAATTCGACATGGCCTTTTCGAAGCTTCTGGGTCAAGCACATAAGAAAGCCCGCAAGCAGCTAGGAAAAGCAACACAAAAAGCGCTACGAATCACCGAGATTTTGGAAATTGGTCCACATCCGGCGCTTCAGGGAGCAATTCGTGACATGATAAGTATAAGCAGTAACCCGGCGACAATGGTCTATCATTCCTCCTTACTACGAGGGGAAGACGCAAACTTTGCCGTGATGAGAATGGCCGGTACTTTGCACTGCTCAGGAGTGCCTGTCAAGATTGATAAAGTCAATCAGGCGAGTCATAGGCCTCTGGAACGAGTGGCGAGACTTCCTTCGTATCCCTTCAACCACTCGCGTGTTTACTGGGAAGAAAGCCGCATAAGCAGGAACATTCGCTTTCCCAGACATGGACGCATCGATCTGCTTGGAACAAGAATCCCAGATGGTAAGTAAGGTACTTTGTCCAATAATGGCGATGTAAATCTTGACAAATGAATGACTAGGGATTCCCGAAAACCCCGTCTGGCAAAGCGTTATTCGCTGCAGCGAATTGCCCTGGATAGAGGACCATCGTGTCCAGGGCGAACGAATCTTACCCGCCAGTGCCATCCTCATCATGGCAGTCGAAGCTTTCAGGCAAGTCTTTGGCGACAATGACAATATAAAAGGTTGTCGACTTCGGGACGTGGCATTCGTCCATCCCATTGAATTTCCCTCGAATGTCGACCGAGTAGAAGAGACTAGATTTGTTCTGAATTTGCCACCTCCTCACGCAGATTACTGCGTAGCTTGGTCGGATTTCAAAGTGTTTGTTATTGATGGCCACGAGAATTTTGTTCCGTGCTGCACTGGTGCCATACGCGGAAGCCTGGTCGACGCTTCTTGCCCGATGCCATGTTTTGAGGGGCATGAATGTCTGCCTGAGTGGATCGAGTTCACCGAGAGAACGTGCACGGATGACCTGGACATGCAAGCAATCTATGACTCGGTAACGAGGGATGGGGTCCAATATGGGCCCTGTTTCCAGATTTTGGAAAATCTTCATGTGGGTCACCCCGGACAAGCTTTKGCCAATATCAACACTGGTAAATGGCGGAAGACGACAGAGGGGAGTTTCTCATCGCATCCCGTTCATCCGACTGCATTGGATGCCGCAATCCAGCTTTTGACGCTGGGGCTGAGTCAAGGACGGCAGGACTTTCCCACCATGATGCCATCCCGTATTGCCAATGCTTGGATTGACTGCCAACACAGCGAAATACTGAACAATGGARGTATCAGCTCGATGGCGCGGTGCTCGATCAAGGGTCATCGGTCAGCTGGCGCCGACATATCCTGGCTACGGAGCGAAATGGCGATCCTCTCGTCTGGCTGCAAGGCATGGAAGCCACTTTTATCGATGGTTTCCATGGTGCGTTGAATGGTTCTCGTAAGGTTGACCCGCATCTATGTACACGTCTGTCTTGGAGACCAGATATATCGACGATGAGCCACGCTCAGCTTGAAGCAGAGTGCACAAAGCAAAGGCCCAAGGGGCCCGTCAACCAAGTCGAGTCATATCGTCTGATGACACTTGCAGCCAGTTCTTTCATCTATGAGGCTCTCGACTACGTTGATGCTCATCAGACGACGTTGTGTCTGCCCAGGCATCTTCAATCTTACATCCAATGGATGAGATATCAGAGGGAGCGCATCAGGGAAGGAAAGTTGCCATTCACTGAAGATGAATTGATGCAGCTCCTTCATTCAGCTGTGGAGCGCAAGACTCTCATTGAAAGGGTCGAGCACGCCGACAGCGAAGGCAAATTAATGATGATAATGGGCAAGAATCTCCTCGCTATCTTACGGGGAGACGTAGATCCCCTCAGCCTCCTTTTCGGCGAAGATGAGCTAGCCGAAGAATTCTACCAGGTGATGCTAAGCAATGCATATCACTCACATCCCTCAAGGGCATTTCTGGCCCTCCTATCATTCAAGAATCCCTCGCTGCGGATCCTGGAAGTGGGAGCTGGTACAGGAGGCCAAACTTCAGCCTGCCTGGAAGAACTCTCTTCCGCCGGCGTCAAGAAAATTTTCCCATTACGATTTCACCGATATCTCAGCTGCCTTCTTCACCCAAGCTCGAGCCAAGTATGCGGATTCCGCTCATTTGATGACCTTTAGGACTTTTGATGTCGAGCAGGATCCTGTCAAGCAGCAAGGGTTCGAGGCTGGCTCATATGATCTGGTCGTCGCATCACATGTCATACATGCGACTGCGTCACTGGAGGGATCATTGCGGAACATGAGAAAGCTCCTACGGCCTGGTGGGAAATTGCTGCTATTTGAAATCACTCGACCTGATTTCTTACTGGCCGGTTTCGCATTCGGGCTACTGCGTGGATGGTGAGCGCCTCTCAACCACGAGAGTCGTGATGAGTTCAGCCCCTGTGTTACCGCCGCGAAATGGTCGGACAGTCTGGAGAAGTCCGGTTTTTCTGGCGTAGACGTCGAGCTTTGGGGTCAAGAGCATCCGCGGTGTCAATACAGCAGTATCATGATATCAACTGCCGTAGAAGCCTCTTCGCAGTTTGAAGATCACCACCGGCAAGTTGTCATTGTCGTGAACCCAGAGGTGGAATTTCAATGCGCCATTGCCCGGCAGCTTCAACAGGAATTGGCCGGGTCTAAGCTGTACACTTTACAGCAACTTGCCCACGACGCCGACCTGGCCCCTACAATAATCGTGTTCCTTGTGGAAATCAAAACTGTCCTTCTCTACAGCCTCACAGAATCCGAATATGGCCGTCTCCAATCCGTGTTGCTCCAGCAAATTTAAAAATGTACTATGGGTTACGCAGGCATGCTCGACATTATCGGAACCGCGACACAATGTGGTATATGGTATGGCTCGATCGCTCATGTCCGAAGACTCCACGCGCAAATTCACCACACTTGCTCTGGAAGGTGGATCGATGGATGTGGGTTTTGCTGTATTGCACATCATCAAATTCTTGACTGTTCGACCACTTGATGTCGAGAGGAGAGCGAGGGTAATGTTGTGATTGAACATGGTGTCCGCTATATTGTGCGCATCACTCCGAATGCTCCAATCAACGACATGATGGTGCGGAAAGCTTCATCTCAACGAGTCGAGGAAGTTGAGATTGGATATCAAATGTCATATGCACTGGGCATGTCGACACCTGGTTCCCTCCACACCCTCAAGTACTCTCGAGATGACGAAGCAGATCTTCTAATTAAAGAAGATGATGTTCTGATCGAGGTTCGAGCATTTGGTCTAGGTCCCCGCGATTACCAGAGTGCGAGCGGAAAACTTGATGATTTGACATTGAGCTCGGAATGTGCTGGGGTCGTACAGTTGGCAGGTAGAACTAGTCTCTGGAAACCTGGAGACCGGGTGGCCGCAATTGGAATTAACATGGCCCGCACGCTCGTAACAGTGAGCTCCAAAGCTGTCGTGGCCATTCCGGAAAATGTCACTTACACCGAAGCGGCCAGTAGGCAGACGGCGATATGGACGGCCTATCATGGCCTCTTCGATCTCGGGAGGCTGGATGAAGACGAAACTGTCCTTGTACGAGGGGCAGCTTCCTTCTAGTATTGGTCAAGCCCTGGTCCGGATGGTCCTTCGAGTTGGCGCTACCCTCCTTGCAACAGTTGAGACCAGTTCGCAAGCCACGTTCTTGGTGGAAAGTCTACAAATCCCCTCGACTTCCATCTTGACTTGTGCTGATAGTCTTCTCCATGAAGAGGTCCGTCGTGTAACTCATGGAAGAGGAGTGGATGTTTTCATTGGGGCACTCTCGGGCGACTCAATGCATGATTACGCRCAGTGTGTTGCACCTTTTGGTCGCTTGATCAACACCGAAGCCGGGAGCCAACATGTGAATACCCACACAAGTCTGAGACAAGACAGTATCGACTTGGTTGCGCACCTCCGTTGCAATCCGGCTGCTGCACATAAGATATTCCAGCGAGTGATCAAACAAGTCGTTCACTCAGCTTCCACGTATTTCCATACCTCAGGACCGCGACAGATTTTTCAAGTAGCTGAAACTGAACAAGCATTCCGCAATCTTGAACAGATGGGAAGTACTGGGTCCGTCGTTGTCGAGATCGATCCAGAAGCAAAAAATCACCGCTCAAGTGGCAAACAAGCCAAAGTATCACTTCTCCGAAAATGCAACATATATTATTGCCGGTGGTCTAGGCGGGTTAGGTCGCGGCTTTGCTCGATGGATGGTGGCCCGAGGAGCGTGATTCTTAGTCCTTCTCTCCCGTAGAGGTGTTCAGACCAAACCCGCCGAAGAACTCATCTCTGAGCTCTCAGCACGAAACGTCAAAATTTCGACCCCAACGTGCGATGTCACTGATCTAGCCGCTCTCACGCGGACAGTGGAAGAGATAACATCTACAATACCTCCTATTTTGGGCTGTATACAGGCCACCGTCGCTCTCCGCGATGCAACGTTTGAGAACATGACTTTTGCCGACTGGAAGACTGGTCTAGACTCCAAAGCACTCGGCTCGTGGAATCTTCACTGCTGCATGCCGCAGAATCTAGACTTCTTCGTTATTGTCGCCAGTCTCAATGGGATTTTTGGCGGGCGTGGACAGGCTAACTACGCCGCTGGCAATACGTATAAAGATGCTTTGGCACATTACCGAATCGGACTGGGACTCAAAGCCGTTGCAATTGATTTGGGGCTCGTGGTCGATCAAGGTCTTGTCTCCGAGAACAAGGACATACTTGATTCTTTGAGACGAGTTGGTGAGTGTGAACCGTACTTGATTGAATTGAACTCACGAGTAAAGCTKACTGCTTCTTTTTCCGCACCAGGACATCTAAAAGACATCCGATCCGAAGATCTGCTTGCACTTCTGGACCATTACTGTGACCCCCACATCTCCCACTTCTCAGCCACGAAGATGCGCAAGTTCTAGTCGGCGCTGAATTACCTTCGATCGTAATGGCCAAAGGCATGGATATACATCACTCGATCAAGCGTCCCATTTCCCGCCATTTATTCCGCATGGGCGCTCACAGTGCAGGGAAAAAAATCATCACAAGAAGGAGGAAACATCATTGATCGCGCGGCTGCGTTGCGTAATGCTCCCTCGCGGGAAGAAGCAGAGCGATTGGCTACCGAGTGGTTCGCGGCTAAGATTGCACATGTGCTTGGACTGCCTGTGGGGGATATCAATACTTGTCAGCCTGTTCATACTTATGGGGTGGATTCCCTCTTGGCTGTTGATTTGAAAAATTGGTTCCTGAAAGAGGTCGAGGTGGATGTTCCTGTGTTTCRGCTGCTGGGGAATTCTACTATGGCGGAGATTGGAGCGGTGGCGGCGGCTAAAAGTCAGCTTCGGAATCCAAAGGGAGTTGATAATTAGGACGAGCCTAGAAGGTATATACGCGAAGGCGCTAGTGAGGTCGACGACGGCCGATGTTAGTAGAGGTCTATAGAGAATAATAAGGAAGGGAGATGTAGGAGACGCGAAGTGAAGCGATCTCACAAATGATGACTCAGCACATACGTCACTTTAGGCTCCACTTTCTGTTGCCTGCTATTGCCTGCTCCCGTACCCTTGGGACTTCCTATCTAGTCAGGTACTGTTGCCTACTTATTAGGTCTTGCTATCATTAATTAAATCCGCGTACCATTCCATCTTGAACTCTTCCATCTTGAACACTTCCATCTTCTCCAACAATGACTGACTTTTTGAGTTTACCGACAGAATTGATCCTTTCCATTGTTGAGCGTCTACCCCTCACAGATCTCAAGTCTACAAGCAAGGCGGGATGGCAGCTGCGTCGCATCGCGGAACCACTCTTGTTCAGCTGCCTGAGAATCCCCAACTTCGAAGAGGACAGGCACATTTTCGAAACAATCATAGAGAAATACGGACGGCATGTGGACAAGTTGGTGTTCGAACTTGACTTCACCAATACATGTACTGGAGCAGACGATGACAGCCTCAACGAGGTCAGTCAGGGACGATCAGAAGATCGCACTGACTCACAGGCATCTGGTTTCACGGACCTGGCACGGCGGCTACTGAGCGGAGACGCTCTCCCCGATGTGTCCCAATTGCGGATCACTTTCGAGGCTGGCGAGTTCCGAGACGATGAAATCTTTGGCGAGCAGTCAACCATCTACATGCACGATGATGACGAGACTCGGGAACAGATCCGCGAACAGGAGGCCGCATGGATGTGGCGAGCTGTTATGAATGAAATGTACAAGCACCTCTCCTCCAGGAGAAACCTCAAATGCCTCGAACTACGTAAAGTGGTTCCGAAAGGGTGCTCAACATTCCACATAGCAGAGTGGCGAGCATTCCTCTCCACGCTCAATGAGTTCGATATCGACATCTGGGGAGGCGACAATGGTGCTGGATGGCATTCGAATACCACTTTCGGATACATGATGTTCATCGCAGAGATGAATGAGTTCTTCTTCAAGCATTTAGGCTCTGTGAGGCGCTGTAGGCTTGCCGCGGATATCGAAAACCCCATCGGGATGACTGGTCACCGTCATTTTCCCGTACCTTTCAAGCCCAAGGACATGCCGAAGCTTGATAAACTTGAACTGGAGAATTGTTTCATCGACCCCGCTCTGGCAAACCATATCAGCAATCATGGCCAACAGCTGAGATCGCTCAGCCTCAAAAATTGCTTCGCAAGTACGTATGGAAATCCTCAAAGACACAAAGCTTCTTTACTGACAGCAAAACAGGCGCTCAAGTCTCAGCGGAGCATAGGTACAGCTGGTCAGACTTCTTCAACTCCATTCGAAAAGGTCCTCCACTGCTAAAAGAGCTCGTGGTAACGAATGAGGATGTCGCCCTCACAAGGGAGGAGGAGTTTCACTCGAGAAATGAAGGTCCATTCATTCCGCTTGAAGACGAACCCGAAAGTGTCCAAATCGTTCGCAGACGACTTTTGGAGAATCCGTCATGTCGATTGTGGCCGTACGTGTATCTGGACGACAAATACGGCATGGTCTTCCAAGACGAGGAGTCTAATGTGGAGGCTTTTGAGGAGGGGGCTGATCAGAGGGAGTTTGATGCTTTGATGGCTCTTGTTGGCCAGAATGKAGGGTGCTTATCCTGAATGTGGGTGTGGAGCTATTTGATGTCGTAACGGAAAATCTATTTCCAGCGCGATATCAATAAGCGTCAGGACATCGCTCTTAGCGATGGTCATCAACAACGGCGGTGGGAAGATTAGAGCTAGTATGTGGCAAAGGTCGTTGGCCCACAGGAGCTCGAAACTATGTCAAACAATCAGCATGGAACAGGAGTATGAGATGGTTTCTGTACCTTTTGAGAGCCACGTTGTTCTTCCAGCTGTCGACTTCTTCCTCGTTGCCACTGGCTCGGCCATTTCGATCTGTTTGACATTAGAGACTCTCACATTCAGAGCCATCATGTCAACAGAACCGATCATCTTCGAACGCCTTCTTCGTTCCGCCAATAAAAAGTCCGGGCGAATGAGACGGTGGGAATTGTCCCATCCATGGGTCGGTGGTCTCGGGGTTCATCAGCGACAATAATCCAAATGTCGAAACCATTGGCCAAAAAGCTCACACTTATCTGGAAACAGCCTTGACATGCCTGTCCATTGACAGCTTCAACGTATCGGACGTGAGCATCACTGTAAGAGCTTCCCCAGATCCTTCCTTATCCGAATAGATTTCGATCTCGGAAAGTGACTAGGCATAAGTAATGGCATCGGAGTAGTCAACTCTGCTGTGAGCTAGGAATGATCCCGTGCTTTGGCTCCCCGGCTTATACATCTCCAGAGCCCAAAACCGCGATTATCGTGCACTGCACAAGTTCGGCAAGGTTTGAAATTCTTAATGAAGTAAGGTAGTGCGAAAGTGTTCTCTCTTTCAAAGTCGATTAATCTAGGCTATGATGAGGTAAGGTGACTTGTTAAGGAGGTCTCTTTTTGGAGAGAGGGATGATGAAGTATCAACCTTGCTACTATACTAAGTCGAGCATGGAAATTTGAGTTATAACTGGATGTGGAGACGGGATGAGGACTTTTGATATTGTGAGTATAAGTTTGATGATATGTAGGGTGAGGAAGCGATATACTATGAGTATTAGTAGAAGTTCGGTGTACTTACGCTCGGACTGCTATTATCCTAGTTACTTGTAGGAGAACATCCGGAAAGAGAGTAGCCAGACATTCAACTATAAGAGAGGTGCTAATGAGTAGCAGAGCTGGATGGGTTCTAGTACTTGGTATACCAGGTCTCCTCTTCTATTTAATTCAGGGGTAGCTCGAGAGAGATAGACCTGTTATTGCATTTTGCTTGTCAGCTGTAGCTCGTCAACAATGCATTAACACGGGAAACTCACCGCAGCTAGCTACTATACGGCAGCCTTTTATTTCTAGCACATGTGCCATCTATCTCCCCATGCATTATCTCCCCCCACTATGCCACTCTCGGCTTCTTAGCACGACTCGTGGCACTCACGATATCTGAGTGCGCATAACCATCGCAATGTTACATGCTGGAGATTAACCATCTACATTAGGAAATCAGCGCCGCGGGTCCAGCAGCTGAACGTCCTTCTCTGCCACTCAAACCTTCGATATTAGGTGAGAAGAGCAGTATGCCGCTGATGTTTTCTCTAACGTCTAACTGATCCCATCCTCCTAGATCGAAACAATCTGGAAATTCCTCTTCCTTCTTAAGCGACCTAGTTGACTTTCGTATTCGACTTCAATGAACGATCACTTTCGACTTTAGGCATCTAATGGCGGCTGTTCGATCCACTGCAACTTGCTCGACACTACGTTTGATCAATGAAATTCCTTCAGTGCAAAGTTTCGTTGAAAATATCATCGTTTTCGACCATTGGTGGGGGGGTCTAAGAAGTTCATCTCGCTCGTAGCTAGCTCGTGGTTCATATACTTCCAGGTTGTCGTTCTCTTGRGCAGCATTGTCTTACGCTGAGACTTGGTCATTGTAGCGTCAAGCTTGTTATTGACATTTCTTTGTTCACAAACTTATCGWGTACAGCGAGAATGAGAGGTAACCTATCTCGTTTGTCTCTATATGGTTTGTATGAGCATATGCAGTTCCATCAGTTACGATAACAACATCAAGTACATTAAGCATACCGTTGATAATGCCCACTTCTCATCCTATTTGAAGCATGGCCGCTGTTGAAGGTCGTGTGCTACTACCCTTAACCCTTACTCTGGCGTGGTAATTGCCTGCTAAAGATTGCCAAAATGAATACTGGCTTCAAAGTGTCATTTACCAAATCGCCTTCTAATCGTTTATTATCTCCAAAGAACGATGCGCGCTCGACACATACGGAATCGACAACAGATGATGCTCGAAAGCCGAAGATGTTTCCTCGATTTATGGTACTGTTTTGAAGAATTGGTCGAATCTCTGCAAGTCCGTCTTTTTGTTAAAGGTTCCGCTACTATAAACGCAAGTAGGAATGTAAGCAGGTAGATCTTGGCCAATAAGTCCTGAAAAAGAGAAGTCTATGAGCACCAGACGCCCTTCCGAATCAGACATGACGTTGCTGGGACTCAGATCGCCGTGACACATTCCCTGTCTATGTAATGCTTCAACTGCTTGCCACACCTCATCGCCCCTTGCACCAAGTTCTTGGAAGTCCACCTTCCACAAGTACTCCATCCGAAACCCAATATATGCCATCATGATCCATAAGAGGCTGAGGATCAACTTTTGGCGCCGGGAGCTCAGCGAGATTTCGCATGAAGTCGTACTCGTGTTGTATTAGTTGTCGAGCCTCGGTGGTAGGGTGCGCGATTTTCGCAATCGTGAAATCCCCTTGGTGGCATTCCCGCACAATAGCGTTCGATCCGAAGTCAACCAAGTCCGAGTGAGACCATGTCAAAGCCATTTCATCGCTCATGATAACGGGTCCCAATTCGACGCTGTCAAAATCGGGATAACATTGAGAGCCTTCCCAGAAGACCTCGTACAGTTGGCTCTTGGCTTCCACGTAGCATTTGAAAGAGCCACGGCAAGCGGCGGGCAAAGGCGGGGGGATACAGCCTGGATCATTCTGGCTCGTCATTAGTGGTGTTGAAGATTCTTAAGTACGGTGATGAAATACGCACTGGCGAGTACCGTAAGCGAGGCTAATGTGTTTTTCGATCAACCGCTCGAAGAGAAGATGTTAGGTGTCACGAAGGAAGATATCTCATTGCGTGTGCGTAGGTGAGGTGAGATCGGGGAAACCGAAGCGCCTTCCGCGCTACATTAATCGAGCCCGCTAACACAGCCCCGCTGCGTCGCGCTTGACGCAGCTAATATAAATCTTTCTGGGTTTCAGGCCCACATCGAATACCTCTGAAACGTTCAATACGAACTTGACGAGAGAATGACAGCGGCCGAATGGTCTAGTGGTATGATTCCTGCTTTGGGATTAGTCAGCTCCGTTGGCTATCGATTGCAGGAGGCCCCGGTAGGTCAAAACCATCTCACATCACCACGCACATGGATTTCTTACTGACTCACGATAGTGTTCAATCCACGGTTCGGCCCCGTTGTATAGACGCCTTGAGCGTCGATCTTTTGCTTTTTGTCGACACGGGACCCTTAGAGGCCTTTTGGTCCGCTAGGAACTTTTCTAGTGGAGCTGAGAAATCTGCGGGTGTTGAGATCCTTTTTGCACAATCATTTGCCGCAAAGTGACGAGATTCTTAAGTCATGGCCGCCGAAGTTCTCCTTAATGACAGGAACAGCAAGCGATCAATCAATCAATCAATCAATATGCGGCGGCGGCGTTTGCGATTTTTGCTCAATTCGAATTCAATCCATCCTAGGATTGCCAAGACCGTTTGTGGGCCGAGAATCTCCCCGCCTGCCTCTTCCGGTAAGGTAGTCGTGATTCCATTCCTCGTAACTTCCTTCGGCCAGAAAGCTCAGGTCCAGTCAGCGTGATGGCGCGTTGTCATGAAGCAACAGTGGAATGAAGGATATGTTGCTGAAGAGGTGAGGTCAAGATCTCTGTTGTTTGATCGGCCGGATTGATTAGGCTGGGCGAAATCTAGCGAGTTGCCTTGCAGCTGAGCTGCTTCATCTCGCTAGAATTAGCTAACATGAAACGCAACGAAGTGGCCAGAATTCAATTTGTAACCTGTATACAACATCAAACGTCATTTGTTCGTTGGCATCCATCCAATGCGCTGTCATTCATACCTTACAGCCAACATCTCTAAAGTCGACTTCTCGTCATCTTTGAGAATGACGCAATGCATATGCACTTTTCCGGAGGATTGCCATTCCATAAACGCCGGAGCCCTCGGGGCCGAACGCGTGCGGCATAGATAATCAACGCGAAAGCCCGACAGGATTGACAATGAGGATTACTACTAAGTAGTATTAAAGAAAAAGCCCCTCGACGACGACAAACATTGAAAAAAAAATAACAAAACGACAATAATACCCAAGTCACACACCATCAATCACCAACCATGTCTTCAATCCTCGATCTCAACCAAACAATTCCCACCCTCGGCATAGCCCTCTCCCTCTGCGCAGCAGGAACAATAACCGCCCTAAGCATCTTCGAAACCTCGCAACTGCAAGCCTCCCTCCCCAAAATCATCCAAACAATCAGTATTTCCATCTCCCTCTCCGCAGGAGGCGGCATCGCAGCTCTAAGCATCTTCGCCATCCCACAATTGCAATCTCAACCTGCGGATCGATCACTGCCTTTGATTAGATGGCTGTTTAGTCGGGGGGGACATATTTTTCCACAGGCCGCGGTATGCTTTATGCGATCTCTCTCTCTCTCTCTCCCCGTTTTAAAGACAGATTCAATATGACGACAGGTTTTCTAATGAGGATGTTCTTAATCAGACAATCGCTATGGCGGGTTTCACATATCTCGCATATGATACTCTGCCAGAACCCACCACTCGATCAATATCCCAATTATTGAAAACAACAAATGGGTTCAAAGTCAATGCCTATCTCACAGCAGCTGTACTTGCAATGGGTATAGCACCGTTCACAATCTTGCTGATGATTCCAAACAACTTTGCCATAATCAAGAAGAATGAGATGTTGGGAGGTGCTCGAAGCGTCAATGCCGCTAAGGTTTTGAAGGAATCGGGTTATAAACCTGGTCAGCGAAGTGCTGTTGACTCGATTAATAGTCTTGGGGAGGGATCGGAGTTGTTTGATCTTAGTGGACCGCAGACGAAGACGCCCATTTCGTCTAGCGAAGCGGATGATCGGGAGGTTAGGAGGATGCTTGGTGAGTTTGGGAGGTATAATTTGGGCAGAGCTTTGTTGGTGGGTGGTGCGGGTGTTGTTGGTCTAGTGGCGGCTTTGTCTTGAGATGGCATGTCCCCGAGAGCATCACCTTCATGATAAGGAGAACGGCACACACACGGAGAGATTAATGTATTGAATTTTCCCTATTACTGCATTGTCAATCCAACAACAAAATTGACGGCATCATCCATGTACGTATCAACATTGTCGTAATGCACGTTCAGGTCCAGCCCTCGTGCACAGAAAGGATCGTTCTTGTCGCAGTAGCTTCGCAGGATTGAGCTGAACTCATTGAGTTTGCTCAAAGTACTAACGCGAGCAAAGAGGCCGTCGCGGGTCGCTGTGCCTCGATCGTAGACCTGACCCGCAACATGTCGAGGATCCGCGAATGCAACAATGGCCTTGATGTATTGCGCGTATTCTGCTTCGATGGGACCTTGTGTGATGGAGCCTCCGGCCATGGTATCGGTCATGACATGAGCACCTTGTGAGTAGCCGATGAGTGCTATGCGAGATGCAGAGCCACATTTGTCGACGTAAGCTTTGATTTGCGCCTTGGTGTTTGTTATGCCGTCATTGACAGACTGCGATTCCGAAATTAGTCGGGTGGCATGGGTGAGGTTCATGTGGTAGGGCATACTGGAAAGTAAATGCCATCGTCGTCGATGAGTGCGGCAGGGTAGATGATCGCACTGCTCACGGAGTTTGGAACCAATGCCTCTATTGCGTCCGCAACGACGCCTACTGATCCCTCACCAGGAGCCTGAGATTCATGTCAGTACTGGGAGGCAATCATGGTGCATCCATCTTCACCAACCTGGGTGGATCCACGAGCCGAAAGAATGTWCAGACCGCTCACACACTCCACATTCTGACGAGGAAGTAAAGGAGCAGCGGCAGCAGCAGCGACCAGGCCGAGAGAGAGAAGTGCGTTGCGAACCATTACGGCGGAAGAGAAACGTGTTCAGCGAATGTATTTGACCTCGTGGAGTGGGAAAGAGCTGCACATGAATGAGACATACTCACCGTCTTAATATGAAAAGGGCGCCCAGCCATCTTCCGTCCACACTGAAGACGCCGAGCATGCTATCCAGGATACATGTGCGCCTCGTGATGATTAGCGAGGAGTCGAGGACCATTCGCGTGCTTCGAATGTGGATCTGCAATGTTTCAGGAGACGATCCATTCCACGGCCAGCAGCGGTGGGCCCGACTCCCGAACGGCGAAAGGCGCGCCATCTTGCTGGTAATTGGAGGGGCGGATCACAGATGGCCTCTAACACGGAGTATTTTAGGAAATAGGAAGGTGGTCTGGAAACTAGGATGTGGGTTTTGGGAAAGGATCGTGGTGGCGGAAGCGTGTCGATCCCCGCCAAGCAAGCGTGGATGCGGCAGGGATGTGGTTGGCGGGAAATCTCCGGAGCGCAAAGAGCGGACCTCCTGCTTTAAATTTCTCGGAACCGAACTTTTCGCAGACATCGAACAGCGCTTGCCGGTGCAACGAGGCGAAGAGGGTGGAGTCGCATGGAATGTGGAGGATGATCTGGCGTGGAAGGGAAGATGGTTGAGAGAGAAGGACGGTGACCAGTTCGTTCCAAGATCCCCGGCTGGAGAAAGGACCGTACCGTCGACAAATACAATGACGCCGGAATGTTACTGTACGCGTGTTGGCATGCATCTGCCGCGCCACCCACGCTTGGAAGAGGAAAGTTCGACGCGGGACGTACTCCAACAACGAACTTTCGCGACCACTGATGTCGTACGGACGACACGCCATCCGAAAAGCCACACGACGTGACCACGACGAGAAGCTGGACTTTGGAAGATCTACGAGCTTGCACGACGGACTCCCTAGGTCTCTCTAGTCCATGACTGGAGGAGTGCCGAGGGCTGAGGAAATTGAAGCATGCCTGCTTCCCACTGTCGAGCGTCTTGCAAATGCWTTTGTCGTTCTCGTGGAGACGACAGAGTCTTTAAATACAGCAGGTATGGCGGCGACCTTGATATTGCTTCTTTCTTTGGATCTTTCTCTTCTTTGCAATACTCTAGAGACAGCTCCATCCTCTCATACAGTCTTTTCGACTTGACGAACTTCATTCTTATCGTTCTTACTAGAGTCTGATGCTCCATCGTAAGAGTTACGAGTAGCGTACTCTTCCAAATGAGCGGGAAGGAAAATCTTGTCGATGTCCTCCAGGCTGATGTTCGAGGTCTCTGGGACTGGGAGGGTGATGTTAGAAAGAAATGATGAACTAGATGTTGTTTTGATCTCAGGATGTGCTTACAGTAGAAGTATACGATTGGGACGAAAATGGCCTGCAAAGAACGGTGTTAGCTCAGAAGGTGTTTCTTGGCGTGACGTGGGCGCTGTGCTTACGAGAAGAAGTGCAAAGATGATGTAGGTATGGAATCCGATTCGGTTGATGAGGACAGGTGCTGTTCATCATTAGTTCATTGGTCAGTGACCTGCATATGCTTTTATGCACTTACAGATCATGACGATGAAGAAGTTCCAGAGCCAATGCGCGGAGACACTGATGGCTGTACCGCGGGTTCGAGCTTCGAGTGGAAGAATCCTGAAGAACATCAGCGATCGAGCGACATATCACTCTCAATAGAATGGGAATACTGACTCTGGTCCATACACCCAAGGAACGACATTCACGGTTCCGCCGAAGATCAACATATACTAAGAGTGAATGTCAGTCGTGAACATAAACAAGTCATTGTGGACCTTCATGGCATACCAGGAAGAAGAATCCAATCGCAGCTGAAGAAGGACCCTTTGTGCCGAAGGACAGGAGGATAGTAATCATGACCATGCAGAAGCTGAGTGCCGCACATCCATACATCATAGTCGGTCTCCGTCCCATTCTATCGAGCGCGAAAGCTGGTGCCAGGTTACCGATAGGGAACATCAAATTGACGAATCTTCGGCCAAGGTTAGCGATGTCTTGAAAACCCTCAATGTGGACAGAGACACAGGGTAGCTCGAGGGAACCTTCGAGTTGACCAATGTGCCTTCTACCCTTGTATATCTTACCCAGCCATGAGCAAAGAGGTGTTTGGGCTCAGACCGACGTTCGTCCTTAGGACAGTCGGCATGTAGTACACAACAAGGTTGATTCTATGAGAATGTCAGATCCGATTCCAATTCTGTCCAACTTAGCACTCGCCCGCTCAACTGGTTCATGAACAGCGAAACCCATGCGAGCATCACTCTTCGCCGAGTCTTGAGGATGTCAGGCTTGATTAGTGCGCTGTATCCTTTGGTACCCTCGCGCTGCTCGAGAGCGACGGCGGCTCGAATGGCGGCCATTTCTTCCAAGACATAAGGATCGTCTGGTTGGAGATCGAAGACTGCGCAGATGACCTCCTGTGCTTCTGCCTCGCGACCACGCTTGGCTAGCCTATCATTCATGTTAACCTTGATCTTTATGCTCCAGCTCGAATGCACGCACCATCGGGGAGACTCAGGGAGACCCCAGACTACGAAGATGACCACAATGGCGAAGATCAGTTGCAGGGCAATTGGTGTGCGCCAGGCTACGTCGCTGTCGACGTATGAAAACCCGTAGTCAACCCTATTACATCGGTTAGCTGTGTTTCCGGCAGTCTCCAGGTGAGCATGGCTATGCGCAGTTCGAACCAACATGTTCGGCCCACCCAAATACCTTCTCTTTCTTACCAGTAGGCTATTCAATAGTCAGCATGAGTTCTCTATGCGTCAAGCTTCCTCAACATACCAGTGACGATCCCAATGCCGATAAAGAAGATCTCCCACGATACCAATCTGCCACGGTTCTCCTTCTTGGCCAGTTCGGATTGGTACATGGGAATGGTGGAACTATCAATGCCAGTTCCAAAACCAGTAATCACGCGTCCAACGATGAGGTGTGCGAGCGAGAATGCGGATGCCTGTAGAGATGCCCCGACAACAATCAGTCCCATGGCAAGCCATATCGATTTCCGTCTTCCAATGATATCTCCGAGCAAGAAGCTCAAGAGGCAGCCCACGAGGCAGCCTAGACAATAGCTCGCGACGGTGATGCCGGTAGTGACATCGTCTGGATCGTTGAATTGTTCTCGAAAGTGTGGGTTTTGGAGAAGTCCGGAGAGTACACCTTGATCATAGCTGGAGTCCTTACATTAGAGAACGCTCATAAGTTGAATTGCAAGAATTTCAACACACCCAAAGAACAGGAAAGCAGACAAACATGCAACATAGATGCCGCCTCGGAGAGGAGCTCCACGTCCATAACAGCTTCGCATTGTTACTTCAAATGGATGATAGAAGGTATGTCGCAAAGACAGACACGATACATCGCGTACGCGGAAACGGTAGATTATGTATATGAACATCGTCGACTAGCGGCGGCAATCAATTGTCGTGGGATGCCTCATCTGGAAGTTCCGGCCTGCGCGTGGTCTGGTGCGACATGGTCTTGGAAGCCAAGGTGAGGAGTAAAGAAGAACCTTGTCATCGCGATCTGCGTCGAGAACGTGGCTGGCGCATGGGATATCAGGTCGACTTCATGAGCCTGTTGGAAAAGTGAGACTAGCAAGAGCTTGCATTCGCCAGAGTGTCGATGTGGTTGTCTTTGTCTCTCTCTTCACACGGTCAAATGAAGGAAGGCTGTTGGATGTCGTGAAGTTGATCGTCTGTGGGGACCCCACTGCTTCTCCGGATAATGTCTGGCGCCTCCGCCTCGTCCTTTCGCTCAAAAGGAAAGTTTAGGCATCATTGCGAACCTTTCACTTTAAGTGAAACTTGAGGAGTGGAGTTTTCGTGGTGCGCAAGATGAGACTGTTTCTTCCATCCCGAAGATGATGGATTCCACAGTCGAGGACCGCATACTTTTAAATACTCACCTTTAAGGGTTTGTCCGCTCTTGTGACAGAAAGCCACACGTCTTCGCTAGAAGGCCCAGAGGAACAGGGAAGGCTCGATCGTCACTTTGCTCCGATCATGATTCCGACTCGCGAAGCACGATGAACGCATCGTTGTGCGTGTCATGCATGTCGGCCTGCTGTAAGCCGACATCTCGAAGATACWGAAGGAAGTCCTCTAGGAAGTGACAGTAAAGAATCACAGCAGAATGCGCTCCGTTCGATCCATGAACTTGGCGCACTCTCCACTCGACGCTGGCGTTTGATTGGCGCAAGTGAGCTCTTCAACCAATGGCAGATGGAGACAATTCCGAGAGGTCGTTGCGAGTCAAACAAGCGGATAGGTATTCCGACGCGGTGTGAATTGTGATGTTCAATGAACGCGTCTCGAAGCATGTCCGGAGATCATAAGGAACTGAGTCGACTTTCTGTCCGCAGATTACCACAGGATGATTACTAAGGATTGRGATCTGCCAAGCTTGGGGTGAGCTGTCCACGTGAGCGGAATGAATCGCGGAGTTCACGGACTTGGACGTCGGACTGGATACGCCCTACTAACATCAGACTATACGCGCCCTACGAACGTACGATTGATAATATGGAAGCCTGCCGAAGACCCTGGGAACATTCAATCTCAACGGTACATGCTCAAGATGTCTCCAGCTCATTGGATGAGAAGAACTCCGAATCTGCAGAGTCATTAGGAATTCGGAGTACTTGCTGTATGACTCCTTTCGATTACGATGTGCTCAGCTAAGCGTGCCGTTTGGTGTGGAATATAAGAGCCAGATCACGGCGGTGTTGAATGGCGTATCAACTTCGATATCTTCTGCTATTCCAGCAAGGTAGCAAACAAAGTCTTTTAGAAAAGATTCCGACTTCCTCCTCCCAGACAAGAGCTCCTCAACTCAAACCTTTTCAAAATGCTCCGCATGACTGGTGTTTCGGCCTCTCGGCCTTCAAAGCAAAGCCAAGATTCTCGTCCGTCACAGACCATGGCACCAGAAACAGCCTCAGACACAGCTTCCATCTCAACGAAAGCGAGTGCAAGATCATGGACGCGACTGCTTCCAAAGAAGAGTCAAACCGAAGGAGATGCGGCTCGACAACCCGTCCGATCAGAACATGTCCACTTTCGAACTGAAACACTGGCGTTGCATGCTTCCATGAAGTAGACGAGGTAGGTTTTTTGCTCTAATGACAGTCCCTCGATTCTTATGACTGACGTGCTTTAGACTTGAGCGATTGCATGCCATATCGGCCTTTTATTGAGAATGCTAGGAGCAACGCCCGGAACCGAAGATGGGGATTTCAGTGCATATACGACCGGGCAAAAATGAACAATGCCCGGGAAAAGAACAGAGATGCCAGTATGTTGCGAAGTAGAGAGAGGCGCAGAAGAGTCCATATCGAGGTTGAGAGGACGACGCGATCGAAGCATCGTCAGAGCAGTAAGGTCCAACCTAGAAAGCGAACAGCGAGCCACAGTTGGTAACGTTGATCCCGCCGAGCAACCGCATTTGTGTGCGGGWTGAAAGGGAGAAGAATAAGATCAATACATACACTCAACAGCATGCCAATGCGCCGTTTTTCTTTCGCTGGCTCGCGTCTTGCCAGGTTAGTTCATCAGAACCGGGTGCAGTCTGAGACATTCCATGCTCTTGACCGGGTGATCCAGCCTGACTTGTCAAGTGACTACCTTGTTCGAGCTGGAGCGCTTCCTTTGAATGGAGGAAGATGAGCGTTCTTGGAGTTTCACGGACGATGGTGGCGATCGCATTGAACCACAAGATCCATCCAGTGCTTCGGTCTTGCCTTCAAGGTTTGCGCTCCATCAAGGCACGCCGCTCCAGACCGGTGGTGGTGGTGGATGGTGGAAGGGGAGGAAGGTCAGGTAAGACGCAGAGGATATTACGCATTTTAAGGGCCGCGCTAGCTATACGAGTCTATACGAGAAATTTAACTTCTTCGAGACGCGTTGTCAAACTCCTCGCAGATGCTGCACGGCAATGGCCCGCCATTTTTCCGCATCACCACCCGCGGCAACACAACGCTGCTCCAGAAGGCACTCCAGCTCTCGTAGGAGATTTCCATACCGAACCGTTGGCACCAGCAGCTTTTCCGCTGCCACTAGAAGCATACTCTGAATCGTCCGAATCAGACACTCCGGTATGCGATCAGTATCATACTCGAGCCTCAACGAGATGCGGTCCGCGAAAGCATGCCACTCCAAGAGGAGGCCAAACTTGGATCCCTCGGTCCAGCAGTGGAGTGGAGTGACCCCATCGAGAGGAAATCCGGACCGATCTGCGGTACGGTCGTCGTGAAAGGTGACGACGCTGTCAAACAACTGCTGCCGTTCAGACGGAAAGGGCAATTTGAGTAGACTCAGCAGCTGATTCCATGGTATCGCGTGAGCAAGTGATGACTGCGAGGCTTGTCGCACTGCTGCCAGCACATCCGCGGAAGTGAGCTCGTCGTCCACGTTGATTCGAACTGGCAAGGCTTGCAGGAAAAGTCCGACAATCTTCTGCTCTTCCACCGAGGTTCGATTTGTGTACGGACTGCCGAGGACGACATCGTTGCGTCCGCATAGGGCATGGAGAACGGCTGCCGATGCCGCAAGGGCGTACTGGTGGAGCGTCAAGCCCATGCTGGTTGTCAATTTGACAATGCCCTTGTGCAGCTGCTCTGGAAGCGTCACTTGTAGGGAGGTTCCACTGTATGATTTCCTCCACTGGACACCTTCTTGGCGATGTAAGTCGAGGCCTTTGAAGTTAGATGACCAAAAGGCAGCAGCTTCGGGCTCCAGCGGCTGCTCCCATGCTGAGCTACAGAAGTAATCCCGTTCCACTGGTGGGGCGATGTTTCCGTGGTACAGCATCGCCGTCTCCGCTAAGAGTGTCTGTAGAGATGTGAGATCGCAGATTATGTGCGAGATGTTGATGGCCAACATGGACGGGGACACCGCAATTCTTGTCAGACACTCGTTACTCAGGTCGAAGGGATGGTTGACAAATGAGATGGCATCGAGGTGATGCATACGCTGCACTCGAATGGGTTCATCTGACAAAATGCGTGCAGGCTGACAGTCATCGCGCGACTGGAATCGCGACCGTAGGATGGGATGGCGGTCCATGACTGCATTCAGCGCATCCACTAGGCGGGATATGTCGACAGCACCTGGACGCAGTTCTGCAATCCACGGCACGTTGAAGGTGCATTGCCACTTCGACGTTTGATATCTGTGCCACCACTCTAGCTCAGCAGGTGAGAGTTTGCTCTTTCCGAGAATGGGAAGAGAATCCTGGACTGGGCTTGAGATTGGTCGCGCAGCCTTGGCTCCCACAAGCCTCTCCACAGCCGCGCCCATGTCGGCGAGAGTACGTGCTTGTATCATCTCTCGCGCACCCAGAGAGATCTTGCAAGCCTTTCGCAGGTACGCAGTGAGGCGTAGTTGGAGAATTGAATGTCCACCCATGTCCGTGAAACTATCCTCGGGGCCAAGAATTACTGAGTCGTCCAGTTCCAGTAAAACACGCCATGCTTGCGCAACTATGGTTTCCCAGGGCGTCAATTCACAGCGGGTCTCCTCCGAGTGCCGTCTTCTACTACCGGGTCGGACGACATCGACTTCGCCGCAAGCAAGCTGTCGACCCAATTCAGCAGCACCCAGCTTTCCATTGCGAGACAGAGGCAGCTGCGGCATTGAAATGATGCGCTTGGGGACCGCATAGAATGGCAACGCGCCTTGCAATCGCCTCCTGAGCTCGGCATGTTCGCACTTTCTCAGATCTGGCTCCACCCAAAGCACCACTTTACCCTGGTGCTCAATGGCTACTGCTTTTCGGATTTTGGCCATGAGCCGAGTTGCAATACCCCCAACATCATCAAGGTCGATGCGGTAACCTCGCATTTTAATTTGCCGGTCACGGCGTCCGCAGACATGCACGTTGCCGTCGCTATCCCAGAAGCCGAGATCGCCGGTATGGTACATCTGTTCCTTGCCATCGCCACAGAACGGATCTGGAAGAAAGTTCCTTGCGGTTTGCTCGGGCATGCCGATATAACCGCGACTGACTTGGATACCAGCGATGAAAATGCTGCCGACAGCGCCGGGTGGTACCAGTTCGTAGGAGTCATCCACGATATAAAGCCGCGTCGAAGCCACTGGTGGTCCTACATTGGCTGGAACCCCGGCTTTCAGCTCCTGCTGGCAAGCACCAATAGTTCCCTGTTGGCTCAAACGGGTTAAAGATTACTCGGAGTGCATGGACAACATGATTTTACGAACCTCTGTAGGGCCAAACAGATTATATAAAGCACGGCATGGCGCCCATCGATCGAGTACAGCCTGTTGCACTGCTTCGCCGGCGAAGTATAGCTGCGAATGAGTCAGCACCTCTCTCTTCGTTCCCGCCGCGACCGCAGACCACCACTTCGCAAGACGTACGTATTTGAGGTTGGGATAATCGCTGGGGTCCAGCCCTGCAGCGACAGATGGAGTCGTCATAGCGACGTCCACGCTACCAAGATGACCAACAACATCATCCGCAGTCTTTCGCAGCACGAGAGTGCCTCCATAACACAGTGCCCCAAAGACCTCGTGTACGCAACCATCGAATCCCGGCGACAAGAACTGCGCTATCCGTACGTTAGGGGCGCTGTTTAGCCGGACTGTAAGGTCTGAGTGGAATGCCGTGACTCCTCCGTGTTCGCAGAGCACACCTGGTGAAGCGTCAGCTTGCAAGCAATCACACTAACTTCATATATGCCTACCTTTTGGCWTTCCTGTGGAACCAGAAGTGAAGCAAAGAAAGACACCGTCTCGAACATTTGGCAATCTCGGGGTGTAATAGGTACCTTGCACATTGCTGGCCAACAACTGATCGATGGAGAGCGCCAAAGGACCATTAGGTATCAGAGTCGCCGCCTGGTTTGCTTCGGTATGGAGGAGAAGCTTCGCTGAGCTTCGAATGATCAATTCGGATCGGTACTCCAGAGTGTGCGAGCTGTCGATCGGACAATACACAGCTCCCGCCAGGACTGCTGCGCACGCCCCGATGATCCAATTTATTGAGCGATCGGCCACGACGCAGACAACATCCCCACGACATGTCAGTTTATCCACCACACTTGCAACGCGGGAAGCGCTGCGGAGGAGCTCTGCATAAGTCATCTGAATGTCGTTCTTCTCCAGCGCCACTCGCCAACAGTTCTCTCGGCATGAYTGGTACAGAAGATCGGTGACTGTGGGCCGTCTGGTGCAACCCAAAGCCGGAGTGCGTGCAATTTTCGAGTCGATGTTGCCAAATTCCAACAGTTTGCGAGCCGTGTCCGGGTTGAGGCGCATCGACAGACACTTTTGCACACTCTGTTTGGACAATGCCAATGCTCTCAGCAAGTTGCGATACACAGATGCCATTTGCTCAACCTCGTCCGGAGTGAAATGCTCAAGATTGTAAAGGAACCGCACGCGATCATCACTCTCTACCAGGATACTGATTGGGAGATCTGGATTCTCGATTACTGTCGCCGGTCCAAGACGCTTCAAGGTCTTCGCCTCTTGCTCCGGCGAGTCGTACTGAATTGCGAGAGCGGATTGATATTGAGGTTGTTCCGAGCCCTGGTCCGCCGCCTGAAACTTGGCTGCAGATTGGAGTGCGTGGAAAGTCTGCTGCACGAACTTGGTGGACGACTGTTCCCCCTCAATGGCCAGGCGAAGAAGCTGTGTGCTGATCATTGGGCCGATGATGCTATCTGCGCCGTCGAAGCTCAGAAGTCTGGCAGAAACGACTGCACCAAACATTACTGTTTTGGAGTTGGCGTAGCTTGATAGAAGTAGAGCCCAAGCAGCGAAGTGGTATGCTGCGGGTGTCACTCCGCTGGTCTCAGCGCATTTGGACAGTTCTGAGAGGTTCAGGCCCGTTAGTACTGTATGTTCTGCGTGTCCGGTGCTGGGATGGAAAGGCCGCTTCGATGGTAAGATCTCGCCCACAGCATCTGGAAAGTCTTGCTCCTGTTGCTGCCAGTAAGCTTGTGCATCAGTGGCAGTCTCTGCTGCATACTGTGCGAGACATTCGACAGCCACTGTGAAAGGCGGCGATGGCTCGAAAGGCTGATCATCGATGGCTGCGGCTACCTTGCTTAGTAGCAGCGATGCTGAAAAACCATCCACAAGTGCATGGTGGATCGACAGAATAACCATGCTCTG
The DNA here is from genome assembly GCF_900074925.1 of Ramularia collo-cygni. NCBI lineage: Eukaryota > Fungi > Ascomycota > Dothideomycetes > Mycosphaerellales > Mycosphaerellaceae > Ramularia > Ramularia collo-cygni. Next base: position 699,113 of record NW_019716271.1, on the reverse strand, counting down.
ATCTGCTGGCAGCTCAGATCCTTCAAAGTGAAGCACCGTCAGGCTGGTGCTCAATCCTACTGTTTCAGCGGCCTTCGTACGCTTGTCTTCGATGTCACCCTGGGAGCTGACGAAAAGTTCGACCCATTCGAATCGGACTTCTTCTTCGATGTGCTGTAGTCCTGCATCCAAGTCTAATCGCGTCCGGAAGATGGGCTCTGCTTGTGAGACAACATGCCAGGCCATCAGCAKTCGGGGAATGTCGTCAGTCCGATATCGAGACATGTGTTGGACCACATTGACCGATGTCCGCTCTAGACTGTTGTAAATGAGCATCTTTTGGAGAGTTGTTAGAGGTGCACTGAGGGATGTCGTTTTTGCACATGCAGTCAACGCAAGATCCGCTGCTGGTACTTGCGCCTTGCGGGACATGTCAATGAGGGCCTGTATAGATGGCGTGGTCAGGATATCCTCCACCGCAACTGCAAACCCTTGCTTGCGACAATTTGCGGACAGTTTGACAGCGGCCAGAGAGTGCAAACCCTGCGAGATGAAGGACTGGTCGAGATCCAACGACGATATTGGGACACCTAGTGTCTGAGCTGTGCTCCGCAACACCGCAATTGTGAGGTCGTCTGCGTTAGCCATGTCGGTTGGCATTTCTTGATCTTCCTGGGCGACCAATTCCTTGACGATATCCACCACCCTGCGTGGATCTACTTTGCCGTTGGGTGTCATTGGCAACATATCGAGTGCAATGAATCGGGCCGGTACGAGATAGTGTGGTACTCTGGCCATCCAGCATCTCCGCAACTCATTCACATCTCCTATAAATGGAGCGATAGCCGTATAGAGATAGTCTCCCACGGCAACGGAGTGTGCTGCCGTGAGGGTAGGCTGCATTGCAAGCACCGCTGAATCAACGTCAAGTTCCAAATTGACGAGAAAGCCACGGATCTTGACTGTCCGGTCCTTTCGACCACAGAACTCAATCGTTCGTTGACCGTCATCGTCCAGCGTCCATTTTGCAAAGTCGCTCGTTCGATACTTGCGGATACCATCTTGAAGGATAAATCTCTCCTTGGTCCGTTCTTCATCCTTCCAATAGCCTTTCGCCAAGCCAATGCCAGAGATTAGGAGTTCGCCCTCTTCGCCGAGAGCCTCGATGTTTGTACCCTTTTCATCTACAAGCGACACTTGGGCACCTCGGATGACACCTCCTAGCATTGTTGGCCGGAACATCTTCGTATCTTTACACCTCTTCAATTGGCCAGTCAATATTGCGCAAAAACTCTCAGTTGGGCCGTAGGCAATCCAGATTGGTCTTTGAAGAAGAGACCAGGAGTCCAAAAGTGTTTGTGAGGGCGTCTCGCCTCCAAGGATGATCCTATCTAGATGTGAGTAGTCGCCGTACGAGCGTGGTGGCTCTAGTGCGGCTAGGATGGACGGCGTCGCTACCAAAACGCTACATCTACGACTTTGAGATTGTAGGCTGGATCGATTCGCCAAGACTACGCTTCCTCCATTACAAAGGATGCTAAACAAGGTACCCATACAAGCTGTCGTGTGTCAGCCCTCGGTCTTGCATTCTTGTCAGGTGGGCTTGAACCTACCGTCAAAGGCAATGGACAGGACGAGGAGGACTCGGTCGTCGGGAGTCACATCGTAGTTGAAGTTAGGTGCTGTGACGAAGTTCGCAACAGCTTCGTGCTTGATCTCCACTCCCTTTGGTAATCCGGTTGTCCCCGAGGTGAAAATAATGGCTGCTAGCTCCGGTGATCTCACAGGAGACATTAATGAAGCACTGTGTTGAATGTCGTTCAGCTCATCAACACGAACGATCAATGTATCTGGAAGTGGTCTGATGTCCATTGTACAGACTACAAGACCTGAGCTTGTACGTTGCAACACATTGTGTATCCGTTCCTCTGGCCATTGGTCGCAGTCGATAGGGACGTAGACCCCTCCGGTTTTGAGGATCCCGAGGATACCCACCACCATGTCCAAACAGGAGTTGGTCAGGATGGGTATGACTTGTGATGGAGTCGCGCCGCATTGCTGCAGTTGGTATGCAAGAGCAGACGAACGCTGGTTCAATTCGCTGTAGKTCAACGATTGACGTCCATCTTCGACCGCGATGTTATTTGGATAAACATCACAAATACCTTGGATCAGGTCAAGCACGGTGGGAGGATGTTGTCGAGTCATCATCGTGCGGGAGTTGTTGAGGATGCTGCCGTGGTCCTGGGCTGAAGGTAGCCATCAAGACCCTGCTAGTTGATATACTCGGGAACATAGCACACTTCACCCCATGGGACGTCATTTGTCGGACACCGACATACGTCACTGTTTGATGATGCCCCTGTGCAGTATTTCGATAAAGATCACTGCCGAGAGCATCACATTTCGCTCCATCTACCAGACTTCAAGAAGGTTTGCCGTCCCAAGTGTTCCAATTCGCTAATATCACGACATCAAGCTCTCTCTCTCATCATGGCTCTCTCCGATAGAATGCGCGGAACTGTGCAAAGCATCATGCCGAAAGTTGCTACTCAAGTCGCTCAACGAAGCTCGAAAAATCCTCCCATCGACTTTGGCACGGCTGAGAACTGGCTGATACGAGAAGAGCTCGTAGACTTTTCGAAAAACGCGATACAAGAAAATCTCACCGAGCAAGTGTGTTCTCCCATGCACACCTCCTTACTCTTCATACAGGCGACTAATGAAGCATGTAGGAGTTTTCATACCAAAAGGGGTTCTCGGGCGATCCAAGACTCATCGACTCCCTTGCAGGCTTATTCAACAGGTCCTTCGCGCCCGTTCACCCTGTTGAAGCCGCTCACATCTCCGTCGGGCCCGGAGGAGCTGCTATGCTGGAGTCCCTTCTATTCAGTATATGTAGCGCGGGAGAAGAAATGCTAGTGCTGGCGCCATTTTGGAGTGAGTGGCCTCATCATCGAATGGTTATTGACAGAGAACTGATCTGCTGCAGGTGGATTTCATTTCCAATTCAGCGCGGGACCAAAAGTGAGAATCATACCCGTCATATCAGCGGAAGAGAACGTTCTGAGCGAGAAAGTCGTTGACGACCTCGAAGAAGCTTTTGCAAAAGGCTCCAAGATCAAGGGTGTAGTCCTCTGCAACCCACATAACCCTTTGGGACAGTGTTACCCACGAGAGGCGCTGGAAGGTATCGCCAAGTTCTGCGAGAAGCATGAGCTACACTTGATCTCCGATGAGATCTATGCTCTATCGATGTTCCAGTCGAAAGATATCCCGGACCCGATTCCATTCGTGTCTATGTTGAGTATCGACCTGGCTAGTCTTGGTGTTAGCCCAGCGAGGGCTCATATTATCTGGAGTTTGAGCAAAGACTTTGGATTGAGTGGCTTGCGAATGGTACGTTTGGGTCGTCTCGAGTATTCGTCTTAGCGAAGACATAGAATTGACGTGCCGTGTAGGGAGCCATGGTCAGCCAACACAACCCTGCAATTGTGTGTGCCGTGGCCATTACAGCCAACACCCAAGTCTCCAGTTTGACAGCCATTGTTGCAACTGCCCTCCTACAGGATAGCCCTGTAATGGATCAATTCGTATCGATGAGCCGCGAACGGCTATCAGTCGCATACGCCACCATGACAGAACAGCTCCGCGAGCTGGGAATCCGCTACATTCCCGCGTGCGCGGGAATCTACATCTGGGCAAGGTTATCGAGCCAAGTCACTTCCTGGGAACAAGWGGCGCRGTTGGCGGCTGTGTTGGCGGAGAAGAAGGTTGCTGTTAGTTCGGGGAAATCTTATTCTGCGAGCGAGCCGGGCTGGTATCGATTGAGCTTTGCGCTCAAGGATGATCAGCTTCAGGAGGGTTTGAGGCGGTTGGTGTCGGGGATCGAGACTTTTGAGGTTGTTGACAGCCACAATGATTCACCTCGCCAGAGCTGATGCTATTGAGAAGAAGAGTGGAAATTTGAACTATTGTATGTTTTGAGTCACTGTTCGTTGAACAAGCTCTTGGATCAATATTCCATCATGTTGCGCTTCCCAAGGCCCACGAGCTCATACATCATGTGATATTGAATTCTCATCATCAAATTTCTTCTATACCAGTAAACCCGCCTTTTCGCTGATATCATCACCACCACCACCAACTCCATCCATCCCATCTCCCCTACCCCAGAAAGGAGCATGCACACAATCATGATATGCCCACATGACATAAACGACCAAACGAACAACCTGTCCCACTCCCGCAGGCACATTCCCATCCGGCCCAAGACTCCCCAAAGCCATCTTCTCCACAAGAAGCATAACAGGAGTCCAAAACGCCAAAAACAACAAAGCGCCAAGTCGACGCATCATACCACGAGAAGTCCGATAGATCGGCAACCGATGCAGAAATCGACAATACTCCTCCGGTAACTTGGCGTCCACGGCTCCATTGAGCACCAAATCCTGTAAACTCATCAACAAAACAACTCCAAAGTCTTGTAACCTGCGAAAAGTGATACAACGAACCATATACCTCTGACTAGCAGCAGCAGCCGGCGACCTCTGCATAACAGTCCCCAAAGTCCTAACGACAAATTCCTCACCAGTAACTTCCCGATCCTCTTCCACAGCAGGAACAGCCCTCAGCGCGATATCTTTATAAGCGATCCCCCCACCCTCAGAAGCGACGAGGTGAATATACTGCTCAGCAGTAATGAGATACGCCAAACCCACCACTTCCACGGGGTTAATCTCTACCCCTGAGATGGGACGAATGGTCGTATAAGCAGGTTCTTTGTAAGGCGTGCCTGGGATTTCGAGAGTTAGAGTCCAGTTGGGGATTTTTGCTCGGGCGGTTTTTAGGGGTGCGATTCCGCGGGAGCCGGTGAATTTCGAGGCGCTCATGTTGGAGCCGTAGGCGAAGTACCAGATCTTATTATCTGATTGGGGTCGCATTGTTTGGTGTTGGAATTTGTGTCTGGATGTTTGGGAATGTTCGTTCCTGTGGGGATGATTTAGGTGTTTGTCTGTTGTGTGTGTGTGTGTGTGTGTGTGTTTCTTTGGGTTGTTGTCTCTATGGAGGTTGTATTTTGGTTTGAATTCTTCTTTGTTCGGATCCCGATAATAAAGTGCAGAGTGTGAGAAATTAGTGGACGTCGTTTATTGGTATCTTGCTCGGAAACCGAGATTGACCCAGTCGTAGCGTTCATTGCGGTTTTACAAACATGTCGCCTAGCTTTCGTTCACGCATCTCGCGTTCGAATCGCCACTAGATGTCGTAGGGTTGCCGCTACGACGATCCACTCAAGGGAAAATCAATGTCATCTGCGGGAGGTACCAAACAGTCACAATGGAATCTTGGTCGATTGACATATCTCATCTCATCATAATTCTATATCGAAACTACACTGCATGTATCTACTGGCCTTGCTGAACTTGCATTGCCGCACCATTCGCAGCGAACAAGCCCATGGAAATGCCTCCCGCCACAACCTTGAACGGGCTAGCACAGTCGCCCGCAGCAAAGACGCCCTTTACTGAAGTCTCGTTGAAAGGTGGGTTAACTTTCAAGTCTGCACCAGGCGTCATTTCCACACCTAATTGCTCCGCCCATGGTCCATTCATCTTGCTTCGAGGCTTGTGGGCAACGAAGCCAAATGTCTCCTTGCTACCATCCTCGAACTCGACAATTACATCGGAAGGGTGGTTAGGCACTTTCACGAAGCGTGCGATGCGCCTCGCATCGACCTTGAGATTTTTCTCTGCGGCTTGATCCTTCACCTCCTCGGTCAGTGCGGTGTTCCCGTGCGTGAGAATCGTCACGGAATCTGCGAGCCGCTGTGCCATGCAGCCCACGGCAATGGAGTGCATGACATCCCCCATATCTTCAACGGCCAAGATTGCTGCTTGAGGAGTACCACGCTCTTCGAAGCCATGGCAGAACAAGCAGTGGTAACTTTGAACGAAGCGTCAGTAAATTGGTCGCATTTGATAGCAACGTCAGTACTTACATTCCATGACCCCAGCAATCATCATAGCCGGCAATTTCGGGATACAGATCTTCTACACCAGTCGCCAGTACGACTTTCTTCCCAATGTACTTCTCGCCGCCCGAGACTGTCGCCTGGAAGGTTCCGTCGTCCAGCTTTGTCAACTGCTCGACTTTGGCATCGACAAAGCGAGTGGTTTCGTATCGTTCAGTAAGATCACGACGACCGGCAGCACGGAAATCTGCCGGATCCTTGTGGTCCCAAGTAGGAAGGTTGTGCATGTGCTTGGATCGGTCATTGCGGTAAACACCGTGGTCGAAGACGATGCAAGGATGCATCAATCGGTTCAGGGCCGTGGCGGCGGAGATACCAGCCGGACCACCGCCGATGATGAGGACATCCTGAGTGGGGGATGAGACGGTCATGGTTGATATGCGGGCTTTGTTGTTGTTGTTGTTGTTGCTGTTGTTGTTGGTAGTGTTCTCGAAATAGATTGAGGTGTTGGTATTGCAGAGATGATGTGTGCCAGATGATAGAAGTTGCAATCGACGAAGAGCCTTGCAAGGTCCTTTAATACCCAACGCCATGGCTACCGCAGCCATATGACGTCCCGACGAAGGCTTTGTACACGCTGTAATATGTTTCCGACGCTCGGAGACATTTTTGACTTTGTATGTCGGTGACCGAGATGAGGAACGTCTTGCATATCAGAGCCGCGCAACCGGTGCCGTATCGATGTGAGGCAACATCGACGACGACGACGACGACATGTCGGYACCGCACAGCATCGACGACAACATGTTCACGCTGCGGGCGGCGACGCTCGCAGACCTCCCGCAGCTGGTAAAGCTCGCCAGCCCGCCCTTTGCCACCGGAGCCATGCAGGAGGCTGGCCTGGTGTTCAGCCGCCACGAGATCGAAACATACCTTGCATGGCGCCTGCCTCGTTTACTTTCCGATCCAGCCGTGGTTATTCTGGTCTTGCTCTTTCACCCCGTAAACTCATTCAAAAAAGTCTCCGCGAAACCCGTCGGCTGTACGATCGTCCGGCTCGGCTCGGCCCGCGCATCGCCCGGACTTCCCTGTAAATCAACTCCCTCTCTCTCTCCCCCTTCCCTCTCAGGCCATCGACTAACAACACAGATCGCGACGTCATGTCCATATTTGCGACACGCACCATCTCCGACATGCTGGTGTGGCCTGATACACATGTGGCCGAAGTGCATTCCCGCTTTGAAGCGGTACGCGCCCAACTTGAGGCTTCTCTACCACAAGATCGCTCCGCCGTGCTTTTCTACCACATAGACCCTGAGTTCCAAGGTATCGGACTGGGAACAACGATGCTCTCCGATGCGGTGGTGCAGATTGCAGAATTGGATACCCGCAAGGCGCCCTTGATGGCTGTACTTCGCGATGCAGATGTTGGATTTGGTCAAATCGCGGGATTTCAATCCGTCAAAGGCCTGGGTGGTCTCAAGCTGTACGAGTCGTCTGCTTTGGCGAGCGGTTGATATTATGGTCGCTGCTACTGAATTGAACAATACGAAGTTGAATCATCGCCACTGATAACTTTTTCTCGTGAATTCTCGGTCTCCGGTTGCAGACTTTAAAGCGTTCTACTCATCCTTGCCCTTTCACAGTCTTTCACATTTATTCACATCCTTCCGAATAAACATAACCCTTCCATGCTCTCCTCCATCCATCCACCGGCCCTCGAAGCCCGCGCTCCTCTACCCGCCGCATTCATCCCATGTTTCTTCCTAACCCTAATATCATCAATCCTGCTACCACCAGGAATAGCGCGGAAATCCATCATAACAACTCTAGTCATAACCTTCCTAATCTCAAGCTTCCACTACACAGGCGGAGTAGATGTCGATTACCAAAACTTCACAATGCTTCTCTCATCCGCAATCATGTGGATCGAGTTTGGCGTTCAGGGAAACCTCGAGCAAGATCTCTTCCGAAATTGGGAAAAAGGGTCTTCTGATCAACCAACCCCCGTACAGCAGAGACGCTGGTGGCAGAAATTAGCATGGAGCTTTGATCTCTGGACGACTTGGCGTGGTCCGGGGTGGAATTGGCAGTCTGAGCGCACACCAAAACTCGGTGTCCATGTTGTAGACAGGAGGTGAGAGAGAGAAACGACATCCAAAAACGGGTTATGTCCTCTGCTGACAGTCTTGTTGTAGAAGTTTCTTACTCGAGAATGTTACACGTGGAGTATATTGCTGGATCATGAGCCKGGCACTACTCTACTTCCTCCACCTCACACCCTACACGCAGCCAGAAGAAAGCCGGGAGCATCTTCTCTCGGCACCTCTATACATGCAAGTGGCCGTTGCTTGGGCCGCGGCTTTATACACGCAATACCATCAAAGTCTTGCATATCGAGCTTTCACTTCAGTACTCGTTGCTCTGGGAATATGTTCTCCATTACAGTGTCCACCACTCTTCGGATCCTTTCGCGAGATGTACACTGTGGGCAAATTATGGGGATCTTGTTGGCAGCAACTGATGCGTAGAGTAAGTATATTCATTGTATCGTACTTGAAAGGTTTGTCTTGCTAATCTGTTTGTTTGTATAGGCAAATTTGTTCCTCCCTAAACTTATTCTTCCCACCTTGGCACTCTCTCGACTGGTTGATAAGTATGCTCGATTAATCCTAGTCTTCGCGGTTTCTGGGACTATTCATGCTTTAGGTGCCTATTGTGYCACGAGAGGATCTCTAGGTGATTATAGAATGTTCCTGTCACAGGCTGCGGCTATTATGCTGGAGGATATTGTCATCGCAATCGGAAAATTTCTTAGAGTTGGAAAGTCTCGTAAGTCTTCCATCACCATCGCATTCGCAATCTCATGCTCGTGTTTGTATTAATAAGAACTCGCGCAGGATGGACGGTTTCTTTGGGTTTCTGCTGGACTATATTGTGGTTCAGCTACTGTTTGCGGTTATGGATCGGAGAACTGCTTTGGGCTGGGATGCTTGCTTCAAGCGGGCAATAGGGGATGTATTCTACCGTGACTTGGCACACATCTACGCGAATTGAAAAGTTTAGGCAGCGAAAGATGGTCAAATGCGTTTTCGATCATTGAATGCCGTTGTTGTGATTTAGATCTGAAGCGCCGTTCCATTCTGCCAGCAGTCTGAGTGAGAGCATTTGTCCTAGCCGGCAGCCCGAGTTCGAACGCTCATATGAGACAGCAGTCTGGGCCGTCACAATTTTTCGGGACACCGATGGCTGCTGAACACTCATCGTGGACTCCAGTAGGCGCAGTCATTGCGCAGCAAGGAACCAGTCGAACGCTTGTCACCGCTCCAAGATTGAAGTTGAGGGCCTTGTCATGCATAGGTTGGCCTGCCCGGGAGGAATACCTCAGTGAGAACTCCATCGAATATTGATGTCGCAGCGGTTAAGCGGTGGTCTGGGATTGCATTCGAGCCGGTGCAGAATCAAGATCGAGGCATTTCTGAGTGTGATGGGGAAAGAGGGACTCTAGACAATTTGCAGCGAGCTATCGCTGCGATACTTCGTCACCTGAGCGTCACGCTGAGGTGTATCATGAATAGATTCTAATTGTCATTCCTCATACCGCATTAAAGAATTTCCAACGGAAGCTGTCTCCCAAGACATTACATTCAGACCTTCTCCCTCTCTYTTTCAGTTTCCGCCTTGACACCCTCGAAGTCGCTGCTGCGATCCGAATCATTACTACCCCCCTGCTCAGAAGAACCCTGCTCTTCATCCTGTGCACTTGAGCCCTCCTTGTTTTCCTTGTAAAAGAAAACAAAGACCAACAGTCCAGCAATCGCAAAACCAAACAAGAACCAGTACGCGCCTCTATACCCCTTCAACAACCCATCCGCGGTCTGTGGCTTCGGTGTCAACGCATCAGCAATCGCATTCGCGAAAGCCAGCATGATGGCGCTACCCGCCTGGTATGATACCATCAGCGTGGCAGTAGCTTGTCCATGCTGGGAAGGCACGATGGTGCTGAGCGTGACGCCTTGAGCTCGCACGACCGCGGGTGCATTGCCAAATAGGTATAGCAAGGCGAACAGGTAGATATAGACGGGATGGACGTTGAGTTGGATGAGAGCCCAAGGGATTGTGAATGCTGCGGTCCAGATGTATGCGCCGCCGATTTGGATCCGAGCTGAGACTCGGGTACTGAGGAAACTTCCTAGGGCGCCAGAGAAGATGGAAGCTACGGCTGCAGGCTAGAATGGGCTGTGTTAGCTTTGTATAACAAACTGTTGACATATTGATGTAAAGCTTACGAGAAGATAGATTGCGGACTTGAGCGCGGTGAGCTTCATGGCGTTGAGGAACACCTGAGTGACAAGAAAGAACCAGGTTGCGAAGCCACCGCCGAAGATGACAAAGTTCAGTACCATCAGAGCCATGTTACTGTCGTTGAAGAAAGGCTTGGGAATCAATGGATTCTGCAAGCGACGCTCATAGAAGGGAAAGGACAATAACAGAAGTGCTCCGATGATTAAAGGAGCGAGGATACCAGCAGTCGCCCATCCCTGAGCCTCGCCACGGTTGACTCCATAGATCAGAAGTGGAAGACCACAGAGGAAAATGGCGAGTCCACCMAAGTCGAACTCCCGCAGTGCGCTCTGTACTGGTGCCGAGAAGACTGGGATCGTCAAGAAACCGGCGAGGCAGAGGAAGCCGTTGACTGCTAGACCCAGCCAGAATAGTGCTGGCCATCCAGTGGGCGACTCTGTTGCAAGTATCAGCATTCGTGGCCGGTAGGAAGGGCGAGCATACTACATGCCGACAAGAAGAGCTCCGAAGATCATCCCTGAAACCATGCCCAAAGGTCCGCACATGATGAGCAATGCAAGAGCTTTATTGCGAGTCTTCTCATCAGGGAATAGATGACTGACGATGGGAGGTCCCGTGGCAGTCTAACCATTAAAGAGTCGATTAGCAGGTCTTCCTAGATTGTAAACATGATCGAAAGACTCACGCATAAGGCAGCTCCAATACCACACAACGCCCTCCCAACAATCAAAGCATTCTTATTCGGCGCCGCAGCACAAAGAACACTCGCACCAGTAAGGAAGAAATTCCCAACCACGAATCCGAATCTTAGTCCGAATCTGTCGGCCAACGCGCCGGRGATGGGCAGCATGGTAGCATATGCTAGACTRTATCCAATCACCACCCAATTGATATCAAAGGGTGTGAAATCCAACGCGTCGGAAATGGCTGACAGGCCAAAATTCACCATGGTGACTTGGAATGTGTCGATGTATAGAGCCATGCATGCCATTCCGGTCGCTGCCCATGCTAGGTATGCTGGTCGCGTTGCTTCCCTTTCGAGGGTTAGCCAGGGTGGGGTCGGTAGTATAGACATTGTGTGGTGGCGTAATAGGGGGCGTGGAACCTAAAGGTGAGCTGTACGATGGATTGAGTGTCAAATGTAGAGGGGAGCAGAGCAGGGGTATTAAAAGGGCATCGACCGGAGACTTTTGCAGGTGTTCCCTGAGGTCATTCACCTGTTTAGTCTCCGTGATGATCATTTATTACCCGAAGGAGTTAGATTCGGTGGGAAATTGACGCTTCTCATTGGATATGACTCACAAGCTTTTGGATCTGCAAAACCTACATGTGCTCTGCATTTCTCCATCTCTCCGTTCTGTGCTGCACAGGTTTTGTCATATTGAGTAGCGTGGTGATCTTGAAGCTGTTTGAGAAACACACAGGTAATCGCCTTCTCTTCCTTATCTTTTCAATTGGCCTAGCCGTACAACGTACAACATGAGGAGAAGCAGACGAAAGAGTAATCGTACGTCGCATCCCGAGACGACGCATCAAGTGCTATCATAAGAGCCAAGTTCAACGACTTCTCACAGATCACAGATCCTCGCAGATCTACCATCTGCCGTGCGATTAGAAAATGTATATCAGCTCCATGAATGACGTAGCGTTGAAATGGTCGGTCACCGAGAAATCACAGCCAGCAACTCTCCCAATAGGCTTCACTCAGGAAGTCAAATCTACGCCATTCAGAATGTAGGCATTGATCGAGATACCTCCGTTCCAAGAACCATCCAGCAGACTACACCATCGAAATGTACATGCATTTTCGACTCCAAACAAAAGACTCCAGCCGTTGGATCAATGAAGACATTCGCCCRCTACCACCAGATCGACGGAAATGGACAACACGCACATACATTGGCTTCTGGCTAGCCTGGCACGTCTCCATTATCAATGTCACAATTGGATCCGGACTGGTAGCCCTCGGACTAGCCGTATGGCAAGTCATGATTGCAATCATCGTAGCTCGAGCAATCATCGCAGCAGTGGCCATTCTCTGCGGCTACATTGGCGCAGACTGGCATATTGGATTCCCCGTCTACTCGCGAGCTCTCTGGGGAATGTATGGATCCTATGTTCCCGTCATCCAGCGAATTCTCTGTGGGATTGTGGGAATTGCTGTACAGTCTTACTTTGGTGGGACTTGCATCGTCGCTATACTCAGTGCCATCTTTCCATCTTTCCACCGCATGGCAAACTCACTACCAGCATCGGCAGTAGTTGACACGAAGTCACTTATCGGATGGATCCTGTTCAACCTCATGACAATAGCTTTTGTAATCGGCAGACTGGAGCGGACGCAATTCGTCCGAATCTTTGTCTGGCTCAACACTTACTCTTTCCTTACTTTCCTCGCCATTATGATCTGGACTCTGGTGCGTGCTGGTGGAGGGGGACAACTGTTATCAAACGGATCTCTCCCAAACGTGGATGTGGGCTGGGGTATGTGTCAAGCCATTACGACAGTCGTGGGATCCATCGCTATCGGACTCATGAGCCAGCCTGACTTTACACGCTTCGCYAATACGTCTCGGGCTCAGGTTACTGGTCAGTGGACGTCAATCATGATATTTGGCACCCTGATGCCTTTTATTGGCTGCGTAATTGCATCTGCAACGGCATCCATATATGAAAAGCCCATTTGGAACCCAACGGAGCTACTGCTACAGTGGCTCGCAGATGAATACAGCCCAGGCTCACGAGCAGCCGCTTTCTTTGCCGGTCTTGGTCTTTTGGCTTCTCAATTGGTCCTGAACTCTTTGGAGAACTGCTTCAGCACGGGCATAGATCTCGCTTGTATCGTTCCAAAGTATCTCAACATTCGACGAGGTGCTTTGCTTGCCTTGGCCGTGGCTTGTACGGCCTGTCCGTGGCAACTGCTCACCAACGCTTCGACTTTCCTCAACATCGTGTCCTCGTATACGGTCGTTGTCGCCCCAATGTTGGGGATCCAAATATGCGACTATTGGATCCTGCGCAAACGTCGTGTTCAGTTATCGGCTCTTTATGACTCTGATCCTCAGGCTGCATACTATTACTTTCATGGCTGGAACTGGCGACCAATCTTGGTCTGGATTGTTTCGTGGACGCCACAGCTTCCGGGATTCATCAACGCCATCGAACCAAGTATACAAGTTCCGATTGGCGCCACGAGACTATTCCAGCTTTCTTTCCTTTTTGGTGGAACCCTGGGTTTCTGTCTATTCTACATTGTCAATTTGGTGTTTCCTCCTGGTAACATGGGCCAGGTTGATGATGTGGACTACTTTGCAACTTTCTCCTCCTCTGAGTGGGATCTGATGGATATAAAGAATGAAACCGCGCTCAATAAGCATGGCTCAGATATAGGAAAGGTATCAAACGAATCTCAGGAGCAGGCCGGAGAGCGCGTTTGAATAAGGACTAGATAGGCTCAAATGGGATTGCTTCGCTGCATGTTTGTGCATTGCCAAGACTGCGACCGATTCACTTTCCCTACCTCTCCTGGTTCGAAGGCAGGAGGTGCGTATTTCTCGTCTGTTATAGAGAAGCCTGGGGAACCGAGCTGAGTAACCAGACAGTCAAAAGTCGCTTCAGCTGTAAGAGCGAGATTACATCGACCAAGAATCATCCTACGATGACTTTGCGTCAAGTTCCGTTAGATTTGGTTTCCCAGCGCGGGCGATACCCAACAAGATGCTCAATCGGTGGTAGCTATTTGAGTTTCTCTCCCGGTTAGATGCTTTGCTAAGAATTCTCTCCCAAATCATTGGGAACCGAAAGAAGACTTGTCGTCGGACGAAGATTTCGTTGCCCTTTCTCCTAGTGCCTTTGAGAGGATTGGCCCATGGACGAATTGAATGCGAGATAGGGGTTACTGGCTCTGTGACGTAGCGAGACTCAAAGATAGCGAAATGCAATTTTTGCCACGGGTCCATTGAGATAGAAGTCAGGAGCCGGGTAATGAATGTAGCATCTGAGCACCAGCGCTCAAAAGAAAGTCTGTTGAACAAAGACCTCTCCGACCAGCTCGGTAGTAGCCTGGTGGACGGTCCTCTCAGTCAGACCCTTTGTCATGGACTACTTTCCTAATGATTCGGAACTCCAAGACTTGTCGAATAATGACGTCCAAGACTCTCAATTCATGGTGATATCCTCGCACTGACAGTGCTGCCCATCGGGGCTGGTTCGAAATGAAGGATGCTCCACCAAATTTTGAGTCTTGACTTTTCCCGGTCCCCGAGATACCTCACTCAGCAATCCTCACCCAGAACCCGAGAACAGGTATGATAATACCCACAGCATCCAGGGAATAGGACGAGTCTGTCTCAAAGATTCTCCTTTTTCTAAAATTCACCATGGACGCCACATTGGAATGCTTGAACAACGTGCTCTCCTTGACACTTCGAAGCTTGAACTCCAAAGAGCTTACGGATGAACGCAACAATGCTTTGCACAACCATGAGCCAGGAGCGCTTCCAAACGCCAAGACCAGTAAACTGGCCAACCAGAMAGTCGACCTGTTGCAAAAGATCGAACAGATGCTTGAGCCAAGCTACTTGGTGCTCGCCGACCACTACTTGGGTAGGTCCATCCACCAAACACGCCATCTTTTTTTAAATCTCCGGACTGACCTTCTTTCCCAGGTTACGTACATGCCAAGTGTCTCGTTGGTGCTGTCGAGCTGGACATCGCAGACCATCTGCGAGACAACGGGGCCAWGAAAGTGGAAGATTTGGCCAAAAAGGCCGGCGCTCGTCCAGACCGACTCTTCCAGATCCTGCGTGTCCTCAGCAGCAATGGCATATTCTCACTCGACACCGTGACGACTATCATCCAGAACAACAGCGTTTCGGAACTCCTGCTCAAAGACCACTGGGCCCAATGGCACAATTGGGTCACGCTTTACGGCAACCAATTCTATGACATGGCGAATGGAATTCCGGCCTCTTTGAAGCACGACGCAAAGCGGAACCCAGCGCAGATCCAGTACGACACCGACAGCGATATGTTCACCTACTTTAACAGCCAAGGCTGGGTCGGCCAGCTTCATCGCACTCTCGGAGCTGGCGCTGCGGCTCAAGCTCCCGGCATCATCGCCGATTATCCATGGGCGGACATCGCCAATGAGACCGTCATCGACATCGGAGGTGGTGGCGGAGGATTCCTTGCCATGCTTCTTCGTGCCAATCCCACGCTCCGGGGAGGAATTTACGATTTGCCACATGTCATCGAACATGCGGCGCCTTTTTTCCACACTCCTGAAGGCCAATTCGCCGATGTTGGAGATCGGGTGTCTCCTGAGAATCTCATCGGAGGTGACTTCTTCGCGAGCATTCCCGCTTCGAAAGTGTACACGATGAAGTGGACCTTGCACGACTGGCGCGAGGCTGATGCCATACGCATCTTGGAGAATATCAGCAAAGCCATCATTCCTGGGCCGAACAGCCGCTTGGTCATCTTGGAGTCGATTCTCGACACCACTCGCAGTTCGCGACTGACTCGATACGGCGACATGAACATGATGATTGCTGCAGATGGTATTGAGCGCACTTTGAAAGACTGGCAGACGGTGGCGGACAAGGCTGGCTGGACCATTAGCAAGGTGTACACGTTGAGAAACGCGTGGCATGGTGCCTTTGACCTGGTGCCCAAGTCTTGGGGCAAAGCACCTCTAGTGTAAGGTAATGTTAGATCACAGTGCATAGCTTTCTCGCGAGATTTGAGATAGGAGAAATAGACGTAGTCCGCAAAATCAGAGCTTCTTTTTCGAGGAAGGGTGTCATCAACTCAGCAATTCCCTGCGGAAGTCCTACGAGGTTGCCGGTACCACAAACTGACTCATGTGGGCCAAGCCAGCGCTCATGAAGAGCCCTGTGAAGCACGACGGCGAAGCAACGCTCAAGGCCTGGTGGAATTGAAGGCTGCCAACCTAACTCCAGCATAAAACGATGTTGCTCTTTTTGCAACGACGATGCAAAGATCAGGAGGATGTTGTGCGAAACTCTCCGCAAGGCTGCTCCTGTTTGTGCTCGGAGCCGATTGTTCGCCCCCGCCGTCGTTGACTCACTACAAGGAGAACCGTCAAACACATTTCAACCAACCCTTCGCTGCACATGGCGAGCTCTGCCACCGATTGCTCCAGTCCGAAAGTGTGGAAATCCACGTGAGGCGTACTGCCACGTGAACAGCCACGCACTAAACACGATGCAGCTAGCAACCCAGCTCGTGGCAAGTCATCGTGCCCAGAGGTCGGATTCCGAGAGCACCGTGGCTGGCTAGCAAGTCGTGTTGCAAAGACTTCGTCGAAGTCGAACAATTCGATGCCCTGGCAGCCAATCGTCGGGGTACGTAATGACAAACGAAGCTAGGCAGCGCTGTTGTAAGAGAGCAATGAATCAGGACCTCGCGGTAAGGGGAAGACGCGAAGTTGCCCCGACTCCCAGCTCCTTCAACAGCCAGCCGTCTCATACCTCGCCGCAGACATCCAGGACAGTACCCCGAATCGGGTCCCGAGAATGACGTAGTAAGAAGGAAAGGTCCTTTTGAATCCGCTTCATCACCAGCATCAGAACCTCTTATTGCCCTCCTACACTTATGTCAAATGATTGCAGACGAGCGTCCAGAATATCCATTCACGCAACCAACTACCTCCACCCGTCATGACGGTCAAACGCATGTCTGAGCGAGAGTACATACTCGCCGTGCTAGCGAAAGCGCTGAACGTCAGCGTTCCCTCGCTGGACATCTCCAAGAGCTTTACAGAACTGGGTGGCCACTCCTTGTCCGCTGTGGAGGTACAGCATGGCTGCAAGAATGGAAAGCTGGCGAACTCGCCCTCAGTACTATCGTTGCTAGTATCGCCAAGCATTGAAGCACTGCTGCCAGATGACGAGACCGAGATCAGGTGTTTGAAACCTTTGCAAGAGGTGGCTCCCGTGAAACTCACAGCCAAGGATCCCCTACAGTCCTCTGATGGCATCCAAGCCCACGCCGTGTCAGAGATTGACAATGGTTGCGTTGTGCCGGCTCTGGAGGAACCCGTTGTGCAGAATGTCAAACTTGGCACAATCCAACACTGCTCGGCGATAGAAGCTCCTGCGACAGACATGCAAGCCGGGCTCATTCGCGGATGCCGCAGCACTATTAATTATTATGAGACRTGGACCCTGGTCGATGTAGTTCTGATACAGCATGCCTGGAAGAAGGTGATTGCGGTTGAACCGATATTCCGCACAGAATTCTTCGAAAACGACAGCGGTGAACTCATGATGCGGCTTGAGGATCAGCACGGGAGCCAGATAGAGTGGGATGAAACCTTTACTTTTGACCAGCAAAGCTATCAAGCGGCAATCGACAAGGTCTTGGCACAGACACAGAATGGGCCAGCATTCCACTTCCACACCATCGTCTTCGCAGCGAAGGACACAGGCCGAAGTGAGGCAACAATCGTGCTATCAGTTCATCACGCACTGCTGGACGGCTGCTCGATGGATCTGCTGGTGGAGAAGGTGCGACGTGCAGCATCAGGAGGGCCGCTCGCAGGGCCGGGCACGTCTTTCCTGAATGCTGCAACGGAAGTCAAGAAGCTTCACCAGCACTACGGCGCAGATGCGGAGGAATTCTGGAGAGGTCGGCGGATGTCACATCCGAATGCAACCCCTTCTATGGGTCTCGCGCCGCCCAGCATGGCAGACAATACGCCTGGGAAGGGTGAAGTCAGCATGAGCTTCAGTCATCTCCAAGGGACGCTAGAGGCGCAGTGTCGATCGCTCGGCGTCACGGTAGCGGCATTTTTCCACGCAGCCTGGGCGCTTGTGCAGGCAGCGTATAGCGACTCCGACGACGTTGTTTTGGGCACCATTCTGAGCGGAAGAAATCTGCCGGTCACCGGCATTGGCTCGGTGGTTGGTCCACTGGTGAACTCACTTCCCCTGCATGTGTCAATCGCGCGAGACATGGAAACCGCCGAATTCGTCCAGCAGGTCTTTGTTGATTTGGCGGAGATGTCTGGTTTTCAATGGAGCACGCCTGCGCACGGATTCGAGCGGGAGTTTGAAGCCGCGTTATCAGTCTCCTGTGGTTTGAAGTGTCCCAGCAATGCCAAGCTGCAGCCGCTCCAACCGCCAACCTATGTGTTTGAGAGCAGCATACCTCTCAGTATAGCCTTGGACCAGGCGTCACTATCTATGCGTCTCGTCTATCATACTCAGCGCTATGACCGACAGATGGCAGAAGGGCTGGCGGACAGCTTTGTRAGTGCACTGACGGGACTCGCTAGCAGCAGTACCGGCACGGTGCAGCAATGTCTGAGCAACGTGATGACAGTACCCATGCAGGGCCATCTGCGAGTACTCGGGAATTGCCTATCAGGCGCGACCACACGTGCAGCGCACGAGACCCAAGATCTTGTCGACGTGTTTGACGAGGCAGTGAAGCAAAACGGCGCGAAGACTGCTCTCGATGTGGGAGAAGGGTGTATCTGGACTTACTCCGACGTCAATGAACAATCACGCCAACTGGCCGCGGAACTCGCCCGGATGGGACTCCAGCCGGGTGACGTAGTGTGCGTTCATGCTGACGGTAGCGCTTCGTGGGTACTCGGGCTACTAGCTACGCTTCGCGCAGGTGGTGTCTTTTGTAGCCTCGATGCCAGCCTTCCGCATGCCCTTCGATCCGCAATGTTCAGGACATCCGGCAGTCGCGTCTGTGTCGTCGGCCAAGAATGGCAGCGGAAGTTCCTACCCGAGGATGATGTGCCATGCCTTGTGGTTGAGACTGCGTTGCAAAAGAGGGCTGGCGATATCACATCGGAACCCAGTCGTCTCAGTCATCCTGAGACCACGCGAATCTGTCGTGCCCGCGAGCCCGCCTATCTATGCTTCACATCAGGGTCGACCGGCACGCCAAAAGGAGTGCTCTGTACGCACCAAGCCCTCGTGGCTTTCCAGAAAGATGAAGCGGTACGACTGGGTGCCCGGACTGGCGTGCGCATAGCACAATTCATGTCTCCAGGCTTTGATGGGAGCATCCATGAGATATTCTCGGCGCTCTCTTATGGAGCAACGCTGGTCCTGCGTCGCAACGTCGACCCCTTTGAAGTTCTGTCGCGCGTGGATAGCGCCATCATGACTCCATCTGTAGCGCGCACAATCTCCCCGCAGGAGTTCCCAAATCTGCAAAGAGTGAGCCCTCTGCGACTATCGGTAGTTCTTGGAGCTAATGAAAACGCAGGTCTACCTCGTTGGTGAGCAGGTTCCGGCAACAGTCGTTTCGCAATGGGCGCCCGGCCGGTATTTAGGCAACATGTATGGTCCAACTGGTGAGTATTGATGATCATCGCTTTCGTGGTAGAAAGTTCATACTGATCAATTCTCCAGAGGGTACCGGCGGAGCGACCATTACCCAACTGTTCGCAAATCAGCCCGTCACCATCGGACGTCCCAATCCGACATCGCGCGTGTACATCCTCGGCCGGCGTGGGCAATTATTGCCTCGAGGCGCCATTGGAGAGATCCACATTGCCGGTGTCCAGATTGCGCTTGGATACATCAACAACCCATCACAGACGGCAGAGCGCTTCACACCCGATCACATCTGTCCGGGGTTGGGAGAGAGCATGTATGCGACTGGCGACCGCGGCTACTGGGACGCAAGTGGATCACTCGTGTGTATAGGCCGCAACGACCGGCAGTTGAAGTTGCGAGGCTTTCGCCTCGATCTCGACGACCTAGAGGCCAGAATCCTCAAAGGCTGTCCCGACGTTGAGGCGGTGGCGCTCACGCGCGCTCATGACAATGGCAATACCTTGGTCGCGATGCTACGGCCGGAGACACTCTGTCCAGTGGCCACTCGGTGCCAATTAGGGAAGATCCYGCCCGCTCCGGCGGTCCCGTCTGCGGTCCAATGCGTGAGGAGTCTGCCGACGACCCGGAACGGCAAGGTCGACCTGAAAGCCGTCGCCGCCCAGATGAATGGCACCAACTAGATGGATATCTCGCCATATGTATGACTCTAGATAGACTTGATAATTTCAGATTGAGGACCAGACGAACGGCGTCAACTTGTGGTATGGTGGTGTTGATGAAGTTACCTAGTGGTCAAGATGTGGGGCTGAAGATTATTTGGCTTGGATGGTTTTGAGTTTCGTCCCACGACTTCTTTGAACTAGAGCGCTCGACGTACACATCGCTGTCGCACTTCTCACTGCAACCATCATGTACCCAAGTTATCATCTACACTACAACGCGGCGCAAGACCTCCGCTCAACCTCATCTCCAATGCCTTCGGCCACAAGACTCATCCTTGAAGATGAGCG
Organism: Ramularia collo-cygni; assembly: GCF_900074925.1. Lineage (NCBI taxonomy): Eukaryota > Fungi > Ascomycota > Dothideomycetes > Mycosphaerellales > Mycosphaerellaceae > Ramularia > Ramularia collo-cygni. The sequence goes on along the minus strand of NW_019716271.1, from coordinate 678,519 downwards.
ATCAAGAGCTACTGATAACCTCCTTCCGAGACCTCTCACCCCGCTATACTGCCTTTGCTGAGCAAGACGACGAAGATGGCAACCCGATCTACTTGTTCTCGTCATTTGGCTTCTTCACGCCTGAATACGATGCATACTTTGGGCAGTCAAAGTCGAAGGTAACTACCTTAAGCGTAGAAGAGATCAAGGGATGCCTCCAGCGTCTGCCAGACGACGACGTTTATCCTAAGATACCAACATCCGCTATTACAACCTTCTGGGGACCTATAGACGAGAAGATCTTTCTCAAAAAGCCGAAACTGAATATTGTTTTCATTGGCACTGGTTTACTACCTAAGCTTATGCTACAGGAAGTGGAGACTCTGGAACTTCTTATACGTATGCCACATCCAAACATTATACGCTATCACGGTTGCCTCACCAAGCGTGGACGAATTGTCGGACTTGCCTTCGATCGTTACGAAGACACACTTCAACAGCGACTTGAAAGGATTCGCCACATCGACGTTGACCGCTTCATAGTACAGATTGAGTCTGCGCTCGAGCATCTTCACATGCTCGGCTTAGCGCACAATGATGTAAATCCGATGAACATTATGATTGACGATGAAACGCCGTATCTTATAGATTTCGGTTCTTGTCGTCCTTTTGGATGCAAGCTCATTACAGCAGGTCTCCCGGGTGGATTGACGAGGACTACTCGACATCAGCCAGGATCAATGACGAGACCGCTTTGAAGAAGCTCAGGACCTGGCTTATGAAGGAGCGGGAGAATCTGAAAAAGAAATCATCGGATCTCGGGCATATTTGATTTCGACCACGATGAATCTCAAGCATAGGGAATACGACCCCAAGCTGTGAGGGACCCCGGTTGTTCTCCTTCCACCTATCGTTGTCCTTCATGCATTCATCCCGAGGTCGTTACGATTGCGACCCACGAACTTGGCAACGTCCTACAAGATGTGACCGTGGCTAACGATGTGGTACGCTCCGGAGATATTGACACTCTGGAGWCATAACCTTGGAACTGCTTCGGAGACATTGACACACCGGAGACATAACCGCGCTCCGGAGACATTAATAAGCGCTCTATATACAAGCACCGTGAATGTCGTGATACTTAGTTCTCATTCTGCTCGCAATCGCGACCGTCCTCATTCTATCGACACTTGCAAGTTCCTAAACTGCTCTACCCTCACTGCCACCTTATTCTCTAAATCTCGCGCCAGATCCGCGCATGTTCTTTGACAGAATGCATTTGCAACGTCGGTTGTCTGGACGACAAGACGCAATTTGTGCAATGCGCCTTGCATGTCTGTGAGCCGCTTCATCACCAGCGCTTTCAGCATTAGACGTCGCTCGGCGCCGCGCACATTGTACGAGCCGCAACGCATCGCCACTTCGTTGCGGGCGAGGGCAGAGGAGATGCAACGGCCTGAGGGGGGAGAGGAGGTGGCGGTGCTCGACGATGATGTGATCCGAGGCGGTTGATGTGCGGACGATGACGCGGAGTCGGTTATGGTGGCACTAATGGCATTGGTCATCATTGGTCTGGTGCTCCATAGTGAGCCCATGCCCAGAGCGAGCGAGACGGCATTCATCGCCTCACAAAGAAGCAGCGCCGAGGAGAGTTTCGGCGCACATGCTTTGCAGTCCAGCACGTTGGTGCAGGATGCCAGTATGCACTTGGATCTCTGCACGGCCGCTGCAAAGAATGTGTTGTCATTGATGTCGATGCCCGGCCCGGTCGAGGCGGCTGGTTTCGCAGCGAGTACGTCAAGGAGATCCGCCGAACAAGTACATGAGGTCTTTGGACTTATGTCGCCGCTCGTAGGCTGTCCGCTTACGTCCGGGGCCAATTCCCAAAAGGGCAGCGGTATGTCTATCAAAGGCGAAGGGTAGTCCTCAGGATCCTCGGATGCGATGATATTGGATGGATCGCTCATCGACCAGTCAAACGTCAATGCCGAACCGACATCGAAGGGCAAGAAAAGATCCGCGCTCGTGATCTCGCCGCTGTCCATGCTGTTGCGAACACTGCTTGATGGCTGTGAAGTCTCGGAAATGTCTGAGTGCGGTTCCGGATTGGAGTATGAACCGGCATTGGAGTACGCAGGGTAGTATGCACTAGTGTTTGGTCGCGAGGTCTGGCCGTTCAAGTTTCTTGCAGGATTCCAACCGGTATGCAGGTCCCGCGGATGGACGACCGAAGTTGGTGAGACGGGAGTGCGTGGCTCAGGTGGAGCCATGTCAACGTCCATGCTCGTGAAGAGACTCAGGTCGTTGAGGAGCTGTTGCTGATCATAGTCTTCGGACGCTGGTGGTGTGTACAGGTTCACCCTAGGTTCGGCTGTTGCGGAAGATCCGGTATTGGTTACGTAGATGATGTCCACATCGTCGAAGTAGTCACTTGTTTGGGCGGTGTAAGAGGGAGAATAGCCAGCTGTGGAATCGTTCGAATGACTTCGACCGACGTCGGTACTGGGCCCAGCCACCGGCCTCGTTGGCATTGTGCCGTCCTCGACTCGCCTCGCCTGAGAATCTCTTCGATCCGTCTCATTCTTCTTGGGCCGTGGACGGCCAACTCGGCGGGACAAGCTGTATACACATTCAAGGTTCTGCTTAACGCATCGAGCGCACGCTGGGCGTTCCTGGCCACAGCCGATCTTGGAGGTCTGGCAGATATCGCATGACTTTCGTTCACGCGGAACTTTGGAAGAACGACGCTTGTCTGGCATAGTGACGGCTGTGATGATGGACTCTGGTATAGCCTCGAGCGGCATGCAATTATGACTGAAAAGGGTCGATCGGRGTGGATTGAGAGCTATGACCGACTTGAGGGAGTTGAGGAAGAGGCTGACCTCAAGTACGCCGGAACGCCTCAACTAACAGTGTTTTACAGAATCCGAGTTGTGCGGCGCCTACAGTTTGCACGAAGGATCCAGGATCGGCAGAAGCTGGACATGTCAAGTTCCTCAAACAGGATACAGCAGACCATCGATGCGATTCTCTGCCCTGAGCCACGCTATGCCATGCTCTGCCACGCTATGGAATGCAAGGCCCGCGCGTTCATCATGCCGCTTTGTTCCCGGACCACGTTTTTGAATTACAATCAAACGGTGGTCTCAGCGATCGGCAGCAGCRGTGCGTGATCATGGTGCATTAGGTGAATGTGCCAAGACCCGTGAGGAACTTCGTTCCTGCGTTCCGTGTCGTGTCGGGATTCAAATTTCTCGGAAAGCGAGGTCGAAGGGGCGTGTTCTGAGAAAGGAAGTTGGATCTGTGGCGAAACTCAATTCGAGATATGGGTCAACAACCCGACTCGCTCTGGGGAGAAGCCCCTACTTTCAATGATGGCTATCTACAACACTCAGGAAGCACTGCACAGAAAACGTKCCAACCAGGAGCAGAGCGAGTGGACTTGTTTCGTGAGCACTGATCGCTCATACAATGCTTGAGGACCCTTTCTCAATTCTGCGTTATACGCGGCTAGCTACCGTAAGAGCTATGGATCAAAACCGCACGAAGGAACAGCTCTTATCTGAGTGCACAACGGCCTCCACGCCGCGGGACCACAATGCTGCGTGCATGACTCAACTGCAATCACCTGCGATCATATCGCGGAGCTCCCGCTCCTCCTCCTCTGCCTACTCTGCTCCTTCAGATCCCTGCCGAAGATCTCCCGTCGGATGCCAAGTCCGGTGACAAGCGTGGACAGCTCCACAATGAACATGGACTTCATCTGGCAGAGCACACATATCGACTCAAGGCTTGCAATTGCTGAATCTGACCAGCGACAATGGCCCGACAGTCTCCATGCTCTAAAGGCTGGGTACTGCAGAGTGAAGCGAGGTGGCGTTCCAAAACGTCGAGTACCCCCGCAAAATGTGTAATCCGAAGGTCGATTAGCGCCTGACTTAGCGTCGCGGCATCTGCAGCATCCAGAGTGAGAGTATTTGCAAAGGTCCATGCATATGTATTGGGTTGGTGGATTGTGTTGGTGTTGGTGGCAGCGCCATCGTGATTGGATGCAGTGGATCCGATTCCGTTGGAGAGGCTGACGGAGTCTGGTGTTGAGAAGGCACGCCTGACCCATTGTACCACGCTTGTGGCTACGAAGGATAGGCTAATGAGGGAGAAGCGGCGATCACAGCACACGCTGCACTCGAGCAAGGTTCGACATCGCACTTCGGCCGACTCCAGGAGATCCAGTGAGGTGTGCATCTCGGGTGGTGAGCTGCGATCTTGGTCTTGTTTCTCGATTTGCATCAACAATTGCAGCACGCCCACCGTGCAATCGCACTCTGCGGCAGGGGTCGAATCGATCATTGGATCTTCACGATATGATTCTCGACATGAAGCTGGAAACTGTGGAGAAGTGTCGTTTGTGTGGCGGTGCGAAAACATTGAATGTGGCAATCATCCCTTGTTCGCGGGTTTGGACCCTCTATATATCCTTACTTGCGGGCTTTCTCTCCAACTCGCTCGAATCTTCCTGTTCATCAGCCAGTCTACATTCTAGAAGCTTTTTGGGCGCACTATGCCCGCCCATTGTTTGGGAGAGCTTTTGGCCGATGCATCCCGGGAACCGGTGTCCGTACGGTTTCATCCACTTTCGGTGATTGGACATCATCTACTTGTTCACCGAACTTGCACGTTTATCTCTGCTTCGAGTGGTATAGCCACATTTTGGGTTTCCACTGCCAAGAAGGCGCTATACGATAGCTCGCGGCCAAGTTCGTTTAGCATGACTTTGTTGTGATTCTGGCACGTGATCCACAGATAACTAAGGATCAGACGATATAGCCGCATCTTAGATGCAGAGTTTTCACCTATATGCTAATTAGTGTTATCTACGTACTTCGCCTTAATTTAGTAACAGCTTTATAACAGGTTATAAGCCCGGCGCTACTACGATCCTATCCTTACTAAGAAGTTATTAGCATTAATAATATTAACCCTATGCTTACTATTTTAATAGGGGAATCCTAGCGAGCTAAGAGAAGAGCTAGGATTAAAACATAATAGAGCTAGTTAAGACAGCTAAGAAGAATTAGGTGCTTAGGAAGGGTACTAACTTCTTAGGCTAAAAGGCAATGCTTAGAGGAGCACTAGTAAAAGAGGATGTACTTAGATATATCTTCTATAATCTTCCCTAGGAGCTACTATAACTAGAGCCCTAGAGGATTAACTACCCTAATATAGCTAATTATCTACTAGTATTAAGGGAGTTTAAGAAGAAGGATATAGTTACCTATAGCATTATCTATAGCCGGCTAGATAAAAAGCTTAGGCCTAATTTCGGAAGCACTAAGAAAATAGTATAGGAGCTATTTAAAACAATCCTTACTACATATTAACTAGTCGTTACTATAGACATCTATAATACTCTTAGGCAGATTAGGAGCATTAAACTAACGGGTAATAATACCCTAAAGTACTATAAAGACTTCTAAAGGTAGGTACATTAGTATAGGACAGCTACTAAGTAATATGCTAGAGCTAACCGTATTCCTAATACATAGGAGGGACTTATGTTCCTACCTCTTATTATAAACATGCTATTTATTATAGGTCTGAACTACATTAAGTAGCTTAGAAGCTAGCGACATACTAATAAACCCTAGTTAGTAATATTAGAGGATATAATTACCTCTCTTAGACGTAAGAAACCTCTAGCATTAAGCTACTAGCCTAATCCTTCCTAGAAACGAGTTATAGGAGGAGTAATAGCAGATATTAAAGACAATAATAAGAAATGCACTTAGTGCAAATATAACTACACTAATACAGAATATTATAAGTAACACCCTAATAAGGCACTATCGTCCTAGAAAGCTAGAAAGCCTAATAATAATAAGAAGAAGTAGTCCTAGAAGAAAAAATAGTAGAGGAGAGCTAATACTATAGTAGCTTAAGACTTATCTAGGTCCCTATTAGACTTAGATTCTAACAGCTTAATAAGCTGCAGTATCGTAATAGCTGCATCTTTAATAAAGCCTATTAATAGCTATATTAATATATAGGACTCTAGGACAGCATATTACTTCTTTAATAACAAAGCATAGTTTAAGGATCTCTACGAGAAAAAGAAACTAGCAGAGTTCTCCTAGGCTATTAGGAAGAACAGAGTTACGCATTTAGGAATAGTAACTCTCTAGCTAAAAGGCCTTAAAGGTCTTAAAACACAGCTAGAACTAAAGGGAGCTTTATACTCCCTAGGCTCTAATATAAACCTTATCTCTATAGAGCGGATTCTAGAGAAGTTTAGTATTATATATAACACTAGGACTAGAACTATCCTAGATAAGGATAATAAGCCTATTAGGAAGCTTTAAAAGCTCTATAGAGTGCTTATTCTAAAAGATGCAAAGATCCTTATCCTAGAGGGCTAATAGCCCCCCCTATTTAGAAAGACTATAGTTAAAAAAACTGCAGCAGCAGCTTTTGCAAAGCTAAAGGCTAATATAGAGCGTTAGCATTAGAGATTTAGCTATATTAGAGCCTTAATCCTTAACGCTATAAAGCTTAAGGCAACCGGACTAGAGAGTATTAATATAGATATAATAAGTTACTATAAAACATGCAAGCTCTTAAGATCCTAGCGAGTTGTATTAAGGCATCTAAGACCTATAGCGGCTAGAGCACTTAATAAAGTTTATATAGACATAGTAGGACTAATTAGCCTACTAGACATCTATAGGAACTATTAGAAAGTGCAGTTATAGAATAGCTGTACATCTAATATAACAGAGAGCTAAGTAGCTATAAGGTCACATAACTCTATATAGGGTAAAATCTCTTCTTAGGAGATAGAGACACATCTCTAGATAGAAAACAAAATCAACACATTAGTTCCTACTTTTAAGTACTGCCTATCGGAGACAGTAAGCTAGTTAAAGATTAAGATACTCTTTTACTCTACCCCTAAAAATCTGCGAACCTCCGACTAATATTTAACAGGTTATAAGCCCGGGTTTGCCGAAGGAAAAAGACCTTAACCTTAAAGTAGTAAAGGTTTCTCCTACCTTATAAAGCTAATATAGAAAGGACACTAGTTTCTAATACCCTATCTTATACTACTAGGAGTTTTAATAGCAGGTTAGATAAGAAGAAAACATAGAAGATAGATTAGTTCCTAAGGGTTTAGAACATTTAACTATTAGGACTAAGGGATTGTCTAATAGCTATAAGGAGTAGAGGACTCTAAATCTAAAGCCTTAAAACATATACACACCCTTTACTTTACTACTAAAGCCTTAGTAGGACTAAGCTATTTATATACTAAAATAGAGGAAGAGAAGGACAGTTAGACCTATATTAGAATTCTAATCCTAATAAGAGAGAACTAGAAAAGATAGTTTAAACTATAGAGGGACAACCTAGAAGGAAAAGGCATCTTCTATAACATTAAGGGATTAATTAACCTAGATAATTTATTACTCCTTAATCTAGATGCTAGGGTTRYAAGAATAGCTAGCTAGCTAAACTTYTAAAAGGAGAATGCTAAGTGCAGGTATAAGCTAAGATTAAGAGTTAGCTTAGATAAAGCAGATAAGATTTAATTATTAATAGATATAAAGATAGCTACTAAAATCTAGCTCTTCCTCTAGAAGAAGTATAGTAAGGTGCTTATAGTATATGCTATATTAATAGTATAATAATTTATAAACTTTAGAATAGGAGAGGAAGATATAGTAAGATTAGCCTAGGTATAGATTAGTTTAATAGCAAAGAGGATTGCAGAGGTTAATAAAAGGGAGTTATATATAAAAGAACCTAAAAGGAAAATTAGGATCCTTCTTTTAGCACTCCCTCCTAAGTTTAAATTAACTAAGAATGCAATTATAGCCTAGCTAATACTTACTAGGAACTATAAATAGATCCTACTTATCCTTAAATCTTAGGAAGTAAGGGACCTCTATTATAGGGAGGACTTTATAATAGTAGCCCTTAGAAGGATAAGAATATACTTCCTTTATAATAGATAACACTTTATATAAGATTATCTATAGCTAGGAAAGGTAAAGAAAGCAATTAGACCTTAGGAAAATTTCCTATCTAGAAATAGGGATTCTCTAAAGCCTAAAAAGAGAAAGAYCTCTAGTAAGAAATACTCCTCCTCTTTATTAAAGAGGGTTAAGAAAAGAAGAGACTCTCTTAAAGAATTTAAGAAGGCAATAGAGGAAATAATTAGAAAAGAGGTTTCTAAATTTAAGAAAATAAGGAAGACTACTAARAAAGCATTCCTTACTAAATAAGCCTAATCTAGGGAATTATCCCTAACCTTATTAAGTGCTACCTTATCCTAATTTAAGGAGGAAACTAATAAGATTACATACTCTTCTTTAGAGGCAAAAGGCAAGTTAACCTCCTTAGAATAGTTACTAGACTCCTATACCTTATCTTATATAACTAACTAACTATAACTCTTTAGATCTATAATTCCACTTTAAAGGAAGAAATAGATTAAGGTTAGGGGTAGATAGCTATAAGCTACATATAAGGGAAAAGCAGTTATAGGAGGCTAGAATAGGAAGAAAATCTTGCTTAATAAAGTTTTGTTTATACCTAATTTAGGAGTTAATCTTATTTCTTAGAATTAGTTTAGCTATTAGTATAGTGTTTAACTACCCTAGTTTACTCTAGTGTTATAGGATAGAACTCCTATTATCTAGACTAGAATCTAGAATAGTGTTCTATTTATTTTAGAAGTTTTAGAGTCCCTCTAG
>NW_019716271.1:664736-667333 GCF_900074925.1 Ramularia collo-cygni | reverse complement strand
AAGGTACCTAAGATTATTTCCTAACCTTAGATTAACCTTTATAAGATCTGGATCTAGATGCTTAATTAGGTACTTAGACTTAGACTTTATAATAGACAAGTTAGATAGGATCTCTATCCTAGGAAATATGTTTAAGTTATATAATGCCCTAATTTTATAGATAAGTAAGAAGCAGAAATATATAGTAACTTCTATAATAGAAGCTAAGTTTATAGTAATAAATGCATATGCAAAATAATTACAGTTCCTTTTAGCATTACTTAGAGAAATAGGTTAAACTAAGCTTATTAGATTATCTGCTTTTTAACTAATAATTAAAGCAGGAAAGGACATAGCTAAATAGCTTAGGCTAGTTTAACTCTTTAGGGATAACTAAGCCTGCCTTACCCTTATAAAGGATGCACATATTTATAAAAGGTTAAAGTATATTAATATTATATATAACTTTATAAGAAGACTTTAGTAGCAAAAGAAGATCTATATAAAATACCTTCTAATAAAAGAAATAGTTGCAGATAGCCTAACTAAACCTCTTACTAGTCTAAACTTCTAGATATATATAAATTATCTTAGCATATAATAAGCATTCTAAAATTTAGCAAAAGCATATAATTAAGGATGTCCGAACAGACATACTCGATTATATAATACTAAGTTAAGGAATTGTACTAAGATAGTAGCTAAGATGGAATTATACTACTAGGCTATAGAACTACCTTTCTACACTTAATAGAATCTTAAAAGATCTAGGGAAATGTATATAGTCTATTCTATCCTAAGTAGGAGTGTTAGAAAGTGCAGTTATAGAATAGCTATATATCTAACATAATAGAGAGCTAAGTAGCTATAAGGTTATATAACTCTATATAGGGTAAAATCTCTTCTTAGGAGATAGAGACACATCTCTAGATAAAAAAAAACAAAATCAACACATTAGTTCCTACTTTTAAGTACTGCCTGTCGGAGACAGTAAGCTAGTTAAAGATTAAGATACTCTTTTACTCTACCCCTAAAAATCTGCGAACCTCCGACTAATATTTAACAGGAACAGGTATTTCCTACTATATATAGACGCTAAGACCCGCTATAGATAGGTGTTTCTTCTTAGACTAAAGAGTAATAGCCCTAAGATTACTAGAATCTTTATCTAGAGAGTGCAAAATGCATATAGAAAAATCCCTAAGCTTATGTTTATAGATAGGGGTAGTGAATTTATTAACAACCTTACTACTAAGATAGCTAAGGCTACTAGACTTAGGTAGGATGTATTAGTACTATACACACCTAAGCAGAATAGTGTTGCTAAATCCTCTAACAAGGTTGTCCTTACTAAAGGCAGGGCAATAGTTATTAATACTAGAGCCCCCTAGGACATATAGAGCTATGCACTAAAATACTTAGTGTACATTACAAACCGGCTTATAAATCTTAGCACTAAAAACATCCCTATTCTTTACCTTTAGCAAGATCTTAATGTCTCTTAGGAAACCTCCCTAGATCTGTCCTATATAAGAAGATTTAGCTACAAAGCCTATATCTATAATAATAACCGCTAGATCTTAGCAAAGTTTGCCCTAAGGGCTAAAATCTTTTAGTTTGTAGGATTTTAAGAGCATTTATCTACAAACTACCTCCTCTAGCGCCCTATACTTAACTATAGGGGAGCATAGAAGCACTAGGTTATTTTTATACCGCATATAACTTTTAATAAGGACTAGGTATATGCAGACATAGTTAGAAGTTATTATACCCCTAAGTCTTAGGGGGAGCCTTTCTATATAAGCCCTATAGGTTCTATAACTCTACCTACTAGGCTAGAAGCCTATATAGTACCCGTTACTAAGCTAGAAGCTTAGGCAACTAACCCTAAGCTAGAAGCTTAGGCAGTGTTTAAGCTAGAAGCTTATACTCCGGCTACTAGGTAAGAAGCCTAGGCACAGCCTATCCCTAAGTATTACCCTTAGGTAATTATCCTAGAAACTAAGCATTAATCTTAGGATCTACCCTTAGTAATATCCTAGGAGCAAGAAGCTCCTTAAGGACAATAGCCTACTAAGCTATCTCCTATAGAGATCCGGGGGAGATTATAGTCCTAGAGCTCTTCTAGTAGCAGCCCTAAGGATTAGGGGGAGTTCCTCTAAGGCTCTCCCTAGAATAGTGCCTCTACTAAGGAAGATGTTAATATGCTTATAGAGCTATTTATGCTACCTTAGACAACTAGTAAAAGAAAGAGGGACCTATTACCCCCTATAGCCTCTTAAATACGATTAGGAAGGTCTATAGTTAGGCATAACTACAAAAAGCTATATACTAGGGGAGCAGTTATTACTAAGCCCTAGTCTATATTAGAGGTATTATAATACCTAGAGTAGAGAAAGGTAATATCTAAGGAAGTTAAATCCCTAGAATCCACTAGCATAATCGAGTAGAAAAGAATTAGTAACCTACTTAAGGGAAGAATTCCCCTTAAAGCAAAATAGGTGTATAAGCTAAAGAAGCTTGCTAACGGTACTATTAAGAAGTATAAAGCTAGATAGACTACTAAAGGATACTCCTAGAAGATAGGAGTTAACTATATTTAAACCTTTATACTAACC
>NW_019716271.1:644363-664601 GCF_900074925.1 Ramularia collo-cygni | reverse complement strand
CTAAACCCTATAATAGATAGGGAGATCTAGATATATCTACTAGAAGGGATTAAGTATCTAGATATAGGAAAGAAAGATCCTAAGAAGTTTCTAATCCGTATTAGAAAGGGACTCTATAGGCTAAAGYAGGCTRCATCTCTATAGTATTATAATGCAGTYRYAATACTTCGGGATATAGGTCTTAAAAGGACTTACTTAGATRCATRCCTRTTTATAGGAYATAGAGCCCTTRTTCTTATRYATATTAATAACTTTTAGATCCTTAGTTAGACTTAGAGCAATATCGACTAGGTAATTAAGGGACTAAAGAAAAAGTATAGTATTAAGCTTRTTAATACTAACCTTTTCYTAGGATTGCATATCTAGCAATTAGAAACAACTAYTATAGTATTATAGCAGYATTATAGCCGTAAGAAGCTAGAGGGCTATAGGCTATTARATATTAAGCTAGTAAAGTTCCTACTAGAAAGATTACTATCCCTATCTAAGAGGAGCTRTATAAAGGAATAATATAATCTCTTTAATAAGATTATTAGGGAGCTTTAGCATCTCTCTAATTATACCCGGCCTAATATTACCTATGCTATTAACTATCTTRCTAGATTCCTTTAGAACCTATCTAATAAGCAYATTRCTGCTATAAGGCATATYTAGAAGTTTGYCTYRAGYATAATTGYAAAAGGCATTRTCWTTAAAAGGACTAAGAGCCTTAGCATTAAGGCATACTTAGACTTAGACTATRYAGGAGATCTAATAATAAGGAGATCTACCTCTAGGTCTCTTATTAAGCTATATAKTAGGCTAGTTATCTAGAGGTCCTAGTTRYAAAAGGATRTTRTCCTATCGAGCACTAAAGCTAAATACCTAGCCTTAACTAAAACAACTAGGGAGATTAGCTAGCTTAGGGAGCTTCTTAATAAGATTAGCTTAATTACCTAGCAGAAAGTTAAGACTGTCCTTATTAGAGTTAATAACTAGTTAGCTATTAGCCTAGTAGAGAATTACTTAAACTCTAGAAGGTTACGACATATTTTAGTAAGAAATTACTATTATAGGGAATAATATAATCTTAGAAACATTAAAGTAGAATACATAAACACTTCTAAGTAGCTAGCTAATGCACTAATAAAGCTAAAGTCCCCTAATATAATTATGTAGTCCCTAGTAGACCTGCAAAACTTTTCCTTTATAATAACTACAGTTATTACTACCCCATTTTATTTGTCGAAGCAAAAACACTATTAGGAACTATATTAGCTATCTAAACTTGTAGAAAGACCACTAGAAATTTACTAACTAGCTACTCTTAGGCTTCCTATTACCTCCTAGAGCTTATAGCTCTTAATCCTAACTACTCTTAGGTTATCTTAGTGTTATTATTATTAGGAGCATCCTTATCCCGACGGGCACGAATCTTACTAGGGTTAAATGCCGTACTAGCATCCTACATCTAGGTGAAGTTCTCTAGGATATTCTATAGTGTAGCCCTTATATAGGCTCTCTACTAATCTCGGTTAGCAGCTAATAGGTAGTTAAAGTTAACTATAGCTATTCTATAACGACTACTAGCGCCTAGAGCAGGAAGAGATCTTAAGAAGTTAATCGGGTAGCGATTATTATAAGGGTATACATTTCTAGCAGGGCTTCTAAGAGTAGTAGGCGACTAGAAGAGCAATACCTAAAAGAGAGGTCTGCTATTACTATTATATATTAGCAGGAGAGAACGGTTGCGGTAGGCAATAGCTAGAGGATTATTAGGAGCCTTAGATATCTTAGCCTTATCTAGATTCTAAGTAACACGAGCATTAAACTTAGCGCGGTTGCGAGTGTTTCTTAGAGTAGGCTTATAAGTGCTAAAGTTGTAGTGCTCGTAATAATTGTTAATAGCACACTCTAGGCAAGCTCCCTTAAATAGGCCCTTAATAGTAATGTAGCTACTAAAGACAGTGTTGCTACGGCTAGTATAGGAGTTATATATAATACTATTAATCTTAGTACTACGAACTAAAGAAGCAGCAATAGTTAGGTAGTAATTATTGCTACTACTAATATTAACTATAGGCTCCTTAGATCCGGAGCTAAGGGTGCTAGGAGTAGCTAAACGAGGCTAAGTAATAACCTTAAACTTAGGCTTTCTACTAGTAAGCTTGTCTATCTACTAGGTAGCTAGAGGATTCTTTAAGATGTCCTTAAAAATAGCTACTAAGCTAAGACCACTACTACGGCCCTCCTTATAGGCTCTATTAAGGCTCTTAATAAAGTAACGGTTAAAATACGACAGAGGAACGACAACCCTGCCCTTTATATCTAGAGGATACTTACGGGTAGTAAGATCTTTTAGAATGTTCTAAACCTTCTCTAGTAGCTTCTCTCTCTAGGAAGTGCTAGCAGCCTAGTAACTAGTGCGGCTAGGATTCTTCTTTAGTAGACTACTACTACTACTACTACTACTACTACTACCTATGCTAGTAGCTATATAACTACCTCTACGGTTAATTACTATAAATATAATAAATGTCTTAATAGATGCTTAATTAAGTGTCTTAATAGATAATTAATTAAGTGTTTAGATATAATGTAAGGCGGATTAATATAAAGGATGTTGTAGTATAGATAATAGTTAAGTTTAAAAGAAGGAGGCCTCTTATAGAAGCGTTAGAAAGAACTTAGGCACATGTATTAAGTTATAGGGACCTAAAGCACACGTATAACGTATGCATTAAGCATATGCAGTAGTATCTAGCTGCTAAAGCCGATAATAGCTTCTAATCCTTTATATAGATACACATAATATTACTAGAAGGGGGAGTGTTGTAATTCTAGCACGTGATCTACAGATAACTAAGGATTAGACGATATAGCCGCATCTCAGATGCAGAGTTTTCACCTATATGCCAATTAGTGTTATCTGCGTACTTCGCCTCAATTCAGTAACAGCTTTACAACAGACTTCGATTGGCCGAATCCTACTAGGGCTTTACCGTGTCCCCGGTAGCAAGAGGGTTGGGCCAGCTCCTTCCACTGCACCCCCCTCAATCCTCCTCTCCTAATCTTCCCTCGAATTCCAAACAAGATATCGGACCCCGAGGAGCAGTATACGATCAATCCACACAAGCAATCCATCAAACGGCCCGCGCCACGTTTGCCCAGTGACGATCTCCTCACCTAAACAGGCCAATCACACACATACCCTCGCCATTAGCGATCGCACTGTGCATGGAAGGTCGGAATCCGCAGCCAACAATCCTCCACGGCCAAGATAGCAAGCCATGTGTGCATTAGGGCATCGCACCTTGCTAAGTTAGACCCCACTTCCCACGAGCAGATCACGCAAAGGAAGCCTCGTGTCAGGCCGCCCGTGCCACGTTGCACCCTCGACAATCTTCATCAAGATAGGTTTGATGAGTGATCTGCAGTTTGATTTGACAGTAGCGTTGCCACGTGCAAGCTTATCCTTATCCTCTCTGCCAGTCGCCGTGGAATCACCCACCAACCCTCTCAGGAGGATCAAAAACAGCACCGGTATTATGCATTAGGGCAACATCTCAGCCCTTTGACCTGACTAATTTCTCGCAGCTTGCCTTACCGTTTCGTTAAATGATATCGGTTCCCGAGCGTCTCCTGCGCCTGTGGAAGCCATCCTGTCGCATGCGAGGAAATTATGCAGGTTCATACCGCGACTATTGGATGTGTACGCATGCTGCACTATCCTTCCTTCTCGTACCCTCAGCCTCGCTATCGGATAAGCATGCATCCCAACGCCCTGGCTGAACACGCACTCATGCCCCATTTTTCAAGTCGTGCAGCCTCAAGATTATGCCCGTCGTCTCATCGAGACATAAGTGTCAATGTTCGGCATGATTTGACCTCCAATTGGCCAGTCAACAGGTTTGCCCAAACGCTCTGGGGTGAACCGCATTTCGTAATCCACCAGAAACTTTGCAAAGACAATCTTGGCCGTCTCCGTGGCTAGAAATCTACCGGGGCAGGTCTGAGTTCCGTAGCCGAATCTATACGGGGGTCAGGTCTGTTTACACAGTGTAGGTGGAGGCGTAGGACTTACGGCAAGTAGGTCCGGCTTTGTGTCACGGATCTGACGGCAGATATATTGTCGTCGGCGTTGAAGAAGCGATATCCGTCAAACTCTAGTGGATTCTCATAGAACTCGGGATCGCGTTGAATAGCGAGCGTTGGGAAGCCGATGAGAGTCCCGGCTTTAACGACCTCGCCATTGGATAATGGAATGTCCACATCGACCTTTCGTTGCAGAGTGACTGGAACATGTTAGTGAAGGGTTCCGGCGATAGGAAAGGCAAAGAGGCTTACAAGCTGTTGGTGGACTCAATCTCAGAGTCTCCCTCAAGAAGCTGTCCAACTTGGGCATCTTCGCGCAAGCTTCTTTAGTCCATCCACCATGTTCATTCACAGCGGTCGTAATCTCCTCCCGCAGTGGCTCGAGATACTTGGGATGTCCGAGGACGGAAAGAATCAACTGACACACCACGACGGAGAAGAGTCCCGCAGCTGCGAATGTCAAGAACAATTCTTGGTTAACAATCCGAGCATACGACTGCTCAGTATCRTCCTTTGCGCTTTTCAGTAGACCGTCTAACATGGCGAAGTTCTCGCTCGAAAAGTCTCCTGCTTGGCGCCTTCTCAGTTCAGGATAGACTTTCTTTTGAACCTCACGCTGGTGGTACCGGATGAGACGCCCGCCAGACGAGAGTCGCCAGAAGATGGTTCGAAGGAAGTCTGGCATGGCGAACAGCTTTGCGTTCCAGTTGGTTACTTCTTCGGTGTATCCTCGTGCATGGTAGATGTATTCTGCGTCTGCTGCTAGCTCGGGCCCAACCATTACTGCAGCTGTCACCCGGTGGATGATGTCCAGGGTGGCATCCCATAACATGACGGTCCTCCAACCTGGAGTATCCAATATCAGCAAGTACTAGGAATCGGACAGATCCATCCACAAACCTCGGAGGTTACCCTTGGGAGCAACTCTCTCGTCAATAGCAATATCAGTCTGTGCCGCAATGTAGTTGGTCATTGTCGCTATCATCCATGTTAGGATCTGAGCACGAAGTTCCCACACGAAATAGGCTTACGAAGACTGAAGTTGAGCTGTGACTTGACGGCTTTGACATAGTCCCTCTGACAGACCATGTCTCCGACATGAAGATTCCACATGAAATGCTGTGGAACAGTCAGCACGCTGAAAGCAGATTGCTCGAAAGAGAGCAAGTACCTCGTCAACGACCTTCAGAAACGAAAGCTTCTGTAGCGGCTGATTCTTCACATCGTCTACCAAACTCGGAGGCAGGATGTGAATCAGTTCATCATTGATCCAAGTCGCCCAAATCTTGTCCTGCTTGGTGAACTGTTCCATGAGGTTAAACATGAACGATCAAGGGAAGCGATACACGATACACTCACATTGTCGTAGCCTCGAAACACGATGTTATTGGGATCGAGATTGAACCTAGTGAGTCCAGTTCGACGCAGCCACCATCCGCAGTCGCCGATAATGGTATGCTTGTTGCCTTTTCGCTCGAGAAAGTCGTAGAGCGGTCCTAGACCGAGGATAAACAGGGCGACAACGCCCAAGATGATCGAGAGAGGTCCACGGGGAAGGCTGTGAAAAAATGGAGAGGATCCATCTTTGGATTCAATGAAGATTGAAAGTCGTGACAGGGCGGCCGGCGTCGAAGCATTTTGTTCTCGCCAAAGAGCGTCCATGGTTGACTGGATACAAGAATATCCAAACGAATTGATCGATGAAACCTGAAATGAGGAAGTGAAGGTATATTGGAGAAATGAGACCCTTGGAGATACGCTAGGCGTCAATTCTTGCTTCGCGGCTGGGAACAGCTCAGTCGGGTACCGACCACAATCTGCTTCCATCAGCTCAACCCGAACATCTCACATACTTGAACCTATCCCAAGCTATTGTTGATTGTTGACAAACTCATCTTGAACCCACAGTGTTTGCTCATCATCGAAACAATGGTCTCTTTACCACAATACGAAACGGAAATGCTCCACATCGAGCCTTGGGCCGATAAGAAAGAGGCTCCATACTACCGTAATGATCCAGATCCGGGCTGGGAGGGCCAGAACTACAAGTGGCTACCGTATAATGTCCAGGTGTCAAACTGTCGCGATGCGAAAGAGTCTTTTACCCTGGACGATCATGCTTTCACTTTCGTGGACGACGAAGAGGGCAGTCGCCCGGAATTGCTGCAGTCAGTTCGTGACATTGACACGGAGACCATCGAACGCGACTATTATGCCTCGGTCGAGGAGGTCGTCAAGCGCGCGACTGGCGCAGAGAAAGTTGTGATTTTCAATCACTCCATTCGCAAGCGTGATCCAGACGAAGGGTTCTTCGGCCGCCCAGGAAAACAACAGCCTGGGAGAACCGTGAGTGTAATTGTGCCGGAAATAATCAGGCCATAATACTGATGCAAACTCCAGGTTCATTGCGATCAGTATGCGTGCTGATCTCACCGCATCGACTTTGGATACTGATATTTCGAATAGAACTCCGAAAGGTGCTTTACGCAGAGCCCGGCAATATGGCGGGGAGAACGTTGAAGAGCTCCTGAAAGGGCGCTTCCGTATTATCAAGTAAGGACAGTCCTTGATTGTAACCCGAGAGCGTCTGGAGTTAACATCAAGCCAGTGTGTGGCGTCCCATCAACGCCCCGGTAGATGACTGGCCACTAGCCACCATGGATGGAAGCTCTTTGGAGGATGAGAACCTTCACGCCACCGATCTCTGGAAGCGCCAGTGGGAGGAGATGGGCTCCACATATAATATAAGCCACAACAAGAACCAGAAGTGGTACTACCTAGGTGGGCAGCGACCAGATGAGGCACTGCTGATCAAGATCTACGACAATAAATCTGATGTGGCGGCTAAATGTAAGTTCTGATGGCTTCGTCGGTGGATCACTCGAACTGATAGTCCACGCGCAGTGTGCCCGCATTGTGCTTTCGAGCACCCGGAAACAAAGCCCGACGCACCACGGAGGGAGAGTATCGAGGTACGCTGCCTGGTGTTTGGTGGCAAGTAAGCGTGACGATGCATGAATGCATAGAGGTTGCCGTATCTTCGTAGTGCCGCAGTAGAAGGAAGACTCAATAACGTTCGCTTCATGAAATCGCGGAAAACACCATTTTCTTGCATCGGGTTTCATTCTTGATGGCCAAAGATGCGCTTTCTCTATGGTCTTGGGAAAGTACCTTCACTGCCATGGCTCCAGCGACCGAATGCTCAAGAAGAGTCTGGAGTTTTGAAAGCCTCCGATGTAAAGAGATGCTTCACGTTGCGAACGTGTCAAAGAAGCTGAAGTAGCCGGATGGCGTCGGTTGGAGAAAAGACAGAGGCGAAGAAGGTGTACCAAAAGCACGGAGTCGGATTCACCTATAACGTTAAAAAGTCGTATCATGTTGTCTCGCCCCGCCACCGCTGCTTCTACAACATCGCCTTCGTGCTCCGCCCGCAAGTTCGGATGAGGGGCCCTCACTGGCCTTGTGACAAGCCAGAATGCAAGCCTATTGGGGTTCGTCAAGAACTGCACCTCGGATCCGTGAAGAATGTCCTTCTGTCCGCTGGGAAACTTCTTCTCTTGTTTCTTGCAAGCTATAGTGCGACGGATTGCGGGACCCGCGGCAGTTTGTAGAAGCCCGAGAGACAGTCTGATGTCCAATCGGCGGGCCTGTCGCATTTCATTGTTGCGTGAGGTGAAGGAAGCGGCATGAACTCGCCGATGGCGCTTTCCTTTTCGATAACGTCGAGCGGAACGTCACGTGCTGAGGCCGCCCTCCGAGATGACGTCACTTTTCAGTTCCCCTGTCTTGCTGAAGCTGTCTCGCTGAGCGGCTATACGGTAGCAGTGAGAACTTGCGAGTGGACAGTGCCGTAGTGGATGTCCTACAACCCCAACTGAGGAGATGGTGCCGCAGACGACAGACGACGACCGCTCGGATGCACGACTTAATTGCAGGTTGATGAGCGCTCTAGGCCATTCACTTGGAATTTTGAGGTAGCTGCCATACTACCACCTGGGGCGGGTCAAACAAGGTGTCTACTGGCGAGAAAATGGCCACACTAGGCCCATGGAATGACCACTCTGCATTAAAGGCCATGGTTGTAATTTGCTTCATCTACCTCCCTACGGACATCAGACATCACTGGCGTACAATGCACCGCCCAGACACGCCTCTACCTACTCCTACGCTTTGGCGACTACGTCTTCTGCCCCACTGTCGTGCTTCTCCTCGACCAGCTCCTCCTCACTTGGCTTGACCTTCTGATAAGCAGGTCCTGCGGTCTCGGCCGTCCCAGCATCCAATTGCATTTGCACGCCACCGGCGACGAAAGCACCCATAGCGATTGCAAAAGTACCAATCTTGAAGGGATCAGCACAATCCCCGGCCGCGAAGCAACCCGGAACAGTAGTCTCGAAGAATGGTGGACGGGTGTTGTAAAATCCTTGCTCATTGGTCTCAACCCCCAGCTGTGCGGCGAAGCGGCCGTTGTTGGATGGGAGTGGACGGTGGATGAGGAACCCTTCCTCCTTCACTGTGCCGTCTTCGAGGGTAATGGCAAGCTGCGACTGTTGACCGAGTCGGCGGAAGCTTGCGACACTTCGCGACTCAATGTGGAAGCCGAGTGGACCTAGCTCCCTCGCACACTCTGCTGCGAGCGCGTCATTTCCATGCGTGTAGACGGTGACGGGTCCATCGGTGTAGCGACGACACTGCAGCGAGAGGTGGCGGGCGGCTTTGAGGTTGTCATCGCCACCGGCAGCGAGCACGCCTGCAGAGCCACATCCACGCTCTTCGTAACCGCGGTGAACGAGGCAGTGGAAGATGCTCTTGGTCCAGCAGTCGTCGTAGCCCGGAATGTCCATGGGAACATCTTGGATCCCCATTGCCAGAATCAGCTTCTTGCCATGCCAAAGACGGCCGTCGGCATCCGTGGCTGTGAAAGCATACTCGGAATCCTCATTGCGAGCAACATGGTCAATCTTCACGCCGTTGGCGAATTGGCATGTGCTGTACTTGGCAAGGATGTTTTGTCGAGCGGCGGCACGATAATCTTCCGGATCCTTGCCATCAAAACCTGGAATTGTGTGGAGCCAGTTCGCCTTGCGATTACGGTAGGTATGCGAATCGAACACCACCGCCGTGTGTAGGGTTCGCACAAGACTGAGAGCGGCGCTCAGGCCGCCAAGTCCGCCTCCTAGGATGAGAACATCAAATTTGTCGGACATTTTGGCGTGTTGTTTGTGTGAGTTTGCTTCTTTGATGCTACGATGGAATTGCGATTTCCTTTCTCTCCTTATCCAGTGATGTGCTATGGTCGGTTCTCGAGCCCTCTCGGCTTTCAACTCTCGGCTCTCGATGCACTATACTCAAATAAGCCATTCGTTCTGCGCTCAGTAGACGTTTGGCATCGAGAAAACTTGCAATCTTCGAACCATTCGTATTCACCATGGCTACAGTTACTTCCACGATGCAGTTCATGGCTCCCATGGATGGGGAGCCATACTACCGCTCTCAACCCGATGCCGGCTTCGATTCATGCACCTTCAAGTACGAGCCGCACGAAGTACAGGTACACGACGCACGCCCAGAGAAGAACCGTTTCGACCTCGATACACATGGATTCGCCTACGCTGATGACGCCGAGGGAGCGGAATTTGTTGATCAGCTCCGTCAGAACCAGGAGGGCGCCAAGGAGCGATATTATCAGCATCTTGAGGATTTCATCAAGAAGAAGACTGGCGCTACACGTGTTGTCATATTCGATCACACTATGCGTCGCCGGGATCCGGCGCTGGCTGGCAAGAATCCCGATGGCCGCGAGCAGCCTGCTTCCTATGTTCATGTAGATCAGTAAGCCAAGTCACGAAGAGGAATACCCAGATCTAGTTCGAGGCTAATCGCTTCACAGAGGTCCTATCGGCGCAAATCGCCGTGTGCACCAACACCTCGGATATGAAGCCGACAAGATTCTCAAGAGCCGAGTGCAGATCATCAAGTGAGTTGTGTCGACAGAGCAATCATCGACGAGATTGCTGATCCTGCCCCAACCAGCGTCTGGCGTCCACTCAACGGTCCTGTGCAAGATTGGCCTCTGGCCACAATGGACTTTACCAGTTTGAAATCCAACAATTACCACCCTACGAATCTTTACCGTAACCGTTTCGAGATTCGTGGTCAGTCCTGTAACATCTCCCACGATCCCTCCCAGCGATGGTACTATCTTGATTCCCAACGTAACGATGAAATCACCTTCATCAAGATCTGGGACAACAAGGTTGCTGTTACTGGAAAGAGTACGTTCCATTCTGCCTGTCCCGGGACCCGAGCTAATGTTTGGAATTTGCAGCTTGTGCACACTGCGCTTTCGCGCATCCCGAGACACCGGAGGATGCGGTGTTACGTGAGAGTATGGAGGTGCGATGCATTGTCTGCTATGAAGACCAAGATTTGAATCCGAGTCAGTGGTGGGTCTAATTTTGCAGCGAGGCGAGCTCTGAATTATTCAACATCTTCTCGGTCTCCGACCGCGATTTCATATATCAAGATCAAGCCAGCAGTACAATACATTTGGATACTTCACACATCATCTATCACTCAACAACACAGTCAAACATGGTATCAACACCTCAAATCGTCGTCGGTGACATACAAGGCGACCTTCACGGAAAGACTATCCTCTATGTCATCAAAGGTCAGTATAATCAATCAATCCAAATTGGCAGAAAAATATCCCACTAACACTCCCATCTCTAGCCGATCAAACTTCCTACATAAACTACATGAAACCCCTCATCTTCGCCCTGGAACTAGACTGCCCACACATACTCTCCGTCATCGATACCCGAGACGAATGGTTCTACGCCGTCCACCCAGAACGAATGGTCCCATGTCTAAAAGACCACGACCCAGAAACCGGGGAAGATTTCGTCGTGTTTGAAAGTACTGCGTGTCTTCAATACCTCGCCACGAAGTATGATGTAGCGGGGGATTGGACTGGTCGGAATGCATGGGAGAAAGCGCAAGTTTTGAGTTGGACGGCTTATCAAACTGCTGGTCTGGGGTAAGGCATTGTTCCCATCCGATTACATATCGTATCGTGGAGCATTCAATGTTGATGGATTTTGCACTTTGTAGCGCCACGGCCAAATATTGGCTCTATTTCCTCCGCGGCTATCCCACCCGGCAGAATCCAGAACCCATGCCAAAGACTTGTGCGAAGTAAGTCACCCTCCCCCCAAGCGAAATGGCTAGCAGGACTCTTTAATAACGACACTCATGTAGATTACACGCCAATACTCTCCGCGCCTGGGGTCTTCTCAACAAACGTCTCTCTCTCCCAGGACAAGAATATATTGCTTTACCGGATAGACCTTCGATTGCGGATATTTCTTATTTGCCGTTTGCTATGCCTTGGATGTTTGGGTTTTTTGGCGTGGAGATTGAGAGGTGGCCTGCTATTGAGCGGTGGAGTCGGAAGATGTTGGGTAGAGAGGCTGTTGGGAGGGTTTTGGAGTATGCTCCTGGGATTGGACATGGTGATTCTTGAGGAGGTGATTTAGGATGGTGGTGTTGGGATGTGTATAGTGCTGTTGGGTTCGTTTGTGATGGATAAAGCGTTGGTAGTGGGGGAATGTTTTGTCTTTGATGCGTACAAGGTAGACTTTGAGGGAGGGAGGGAGTATAGCAATCGATTATACACCTACTACACGTACTCTGACTGTATTCCACGGCCTAGACGTCCACTTTTGGTGCTCCGCTTAATGACTCAAAGGAGAAACCCCAAGTAGAAAATCTTACAAAGTCCATTCACTGGCCTGGACTACTTTCGAATAAAAGAACGACTAGTACAGTTGAAAGAGGCCGCAAACTCGACATTGAAAACCGATTGGTTCGTTGTCCTTGACGAACGTTCTGTAGCAACCCATTCAACGTCGTTGTCAATTCTCAGTCAAATGGCGACGATGCATCACGTTCGATCACTGTGGGATGATTATCCTACATCGTCTCGATATTTGGCGGCGACAAGTATTGCTCACATTCCAATGAATGAATTGAAGGATATTGGACGAGAAGCCGAAGAAGTCTCGAGGCATCTTGCGGAGTGGAAGTGAATAATTGATGACGGCAACCTCTCGGTCACCGAGACCGAACGTGAAATCCTTTACGGCCCGATGACTTTTAATCATCTCGACACCAGAAAAAAAATCCAAGATGGCATAATAAACAATCAGCAGAAAAAAAAAAATGCGAGACCTCCACTACTTCGAGCATTCACCATCTCTAGACGCAACAATCCAATCACAGCAAACATCTCCATTACTGCCAAAAACCGATCCGGAGACATCCCAAAATGAGCCTCCATCATCATCATCATCATCATCATCAAAATTGCCAGAAGGCTACCTAGCTCTCCCAACCTCTTTCCTAGCTTCCTTCGCAATAGCAGTCACCGCAGCCTCAACAGTATACGCCTACGCACACATTGTGTGTGAAGATGCCACGCACTGCTCAGACTCGGAAAAAGCAGCCTACACATCCGCAGTAGCTTTGGCAACAACTCTAGCCAATCTCTTCTCTCTCACCGCCATGGGGATATATGAGAGACTTCCAACTCGCGGAGCCTTGACTCTCTGGATGATCCTGCGGGGAGGGAGTGTGGTGGTTCTTACAGCGGGTGTGTTTCGTCGAAGTATACCCCTGGCTCTCGCGGCTCGCGTTCTGGAAGGTCTCGCTACGGATAATGTTCTGCATTTGACCCTTAATGCTCTTTATGCTCGTTCCAAGGACCAGCATAATGTTGGGAGACTGATGTCTGTTTCCTTGGCTTTGTACATGGGCGGAATGGCCCTGAGTCCGGCTCTGGCGGCGCTTCTGACAGATTTCCGGATTTCCTTTGGGATTGCGATTGGGATTTTCGCTTTGACTATAATATACCTCGCCATTGTCGGTCCATTGGAAAACGGCAAGAGAAAAGAACCAGCGTCATCGGAGGATGGCTCTCCTCCTGCTCCAACCAGAAGGCTGAAAGAATTAACCAAACCAATCGTGAATCTCGTCAGCGACAGAACACTGCTGATGTACGGAACATCAATGCTCCTCTACAACGCAGCAGTATCATACATG
Source organism: Ramularia collo-cygni (assembly GCF_900074925.1). Classification (NCBI taxonomy): domain Eukaryota; kingdom Fungi; phylum Ascomycota; class Dothideomycetes; order Mycosphaerellales; family Mycosphaerellaceae; genus Ramularia; species Ramularia collo-cygni. The sequence continues at coordinate 651,422 of NW_019716271.1, read as the reverse complement.
TTCCCCGCATTAATGATCCACGCAACCTTACAATTCGGCTTCTCCTCAGCAACCAACGGTCTCTTGATTTCCGTAGCGGCAGGCTCATCATCCATGTATCTATTACTCTCAGCGGCAATCTCTACTCCAGCTCGGAATGCCCCCAGTGCCGTGGCGTCGCTCCTCGTGCTGATGGCGGCCATGTGTGGACTTGCTGCCGTTCCTGTCGGATGGGCGCTGTTTCCTGGAGTGGCTGTCGCGGCTTTTGGATTGGCGACGCCGTCGTTTATCAAGGCGCATATGATACAGCGTCGGCCTCGGCATTCGGCCGCTGTGGCGGCGATTGCCGTGGCGGAGGGTTTGGGTAGTTTGCTTGCGGCGCCGATTTTGGGGGGTTGGCAGGTTGTGTATCCTGGAGGGAGTGTTTTGTTTGTTTCTGCGGGTTTGATTGCTGCGTCGACGGTTAGTTTTCTTGCGGTTTGTGCGATTGAATAGATGAGAAACGAGTGAATGGAATTTCGGTGAGTCTCTGCTCGACAAATCGATGACTGTGCTCGCAATCGGCTTGCTATGCCCATGAAAGTGATACTTCTTCTGGAGAGTCCGATACGCCTCATACTGGTATCGCCCTAAGCTTCAAATAGTCATTGCAGAAACATAATGACATATCTTGAGCCGAGAAGCTTTTCATTAATGGAATGAATGAATGTCTATACGAACAGAGACTTCACCTTATCTTCCAGCGGCTGCTCGCCCCTCATACGATGGGAGACCTGCTCGACTTCTTCAAGCACCCGCAAAATATTCGCTCCTGCAACGCCGCTCACATCCTCCACAGATACTCCCCGGCGCAGCAGCTCTTCCAGCAAGTCTGGGTACTTCCCAACATGCTCGAGTCCATCGGGCCCATTGTCGAAACCCATGCCGTCAAAGTCCGCACCGATTCCAACGTGGCGGTAGCCAATGAATTCGCCCATGTACACGATGTGATCTGCAACATCGTGAAGGGTGGCATTGGGGCTGCAGGCCACGAATCCGGGGAAGAAGTTGACCATCACAATACCTCCAGTTTGCTGGATACTGAGCAGCTCCTCATCTCCAACGTTTCGCTCGTGATTGCACAGAGCATAGGCCGCCGAATGAGTGTAGATAACTGGTGCCTGGGATGTTTCAAAGGCATCCCGTTGGGTTGCTACTGATGTGTGGGATAGATCGACCATTAAGCCAAGGCGATTCATCTCGTGCACAGCTTCTTTTCCGAGAGATGAGAGACCTCCGTGCAATGGCTTTTCCGGACTGCAGCTGTCAGCATAGGCATTGTGACAGCTATGAGTCAATGTCACGTATCGAGCTCCCATATTGTGGAAGAGTCGCAACGCCGAGGCACTATTGGCTATTTGGTGTAGACCTTCAATGCCGATGAGACTAGAAATCGCGGTTGAAGATGTGTCGCGGTGATGCTCCCAGACGTCCGCTGCAGAGGACGCCCGCCTCAAGTAGGATGGGTAACGATCCATAAGCCGATTGATAAGGTCAATCTGTTGCAAGGTCTCATGCATGGCCTCATAATACGTGTCCTGCTCTTTGGGGTGCTCGTTCTCGGCGGGGCACTCGACATATGCGCTCCAGAACTGAGCACCAAGACGACTCTTCTGCAGGCGAGGAAAGTCAACCTGGCCGATAAGAGTCGCAGTATCGCTGAAGTTCTGGCCATAGATGTGATTATAATAGAATGCTCTGATGTAAATGGGGAAGTCATTATGTCCATCTGTTGATGGTCTTGTGAGTGATGATTATCAAAAGGCTAGGACATTAAACACGGACCTATGAGGGGAGCTTTACGCAGCACTTCCTCCAAAGGCGACAATGGCTCGGATGAAAGACCTGGCTTTACCAGCAACCATCCTTGGAGGAACCACAAGACCGTGATGAGCAGACAGGTTATCGCTCCGAGTGTGGCTTTTCTTCCAGATCTCGGTGGGCTTGGCCTCTGCCTCTCGAGCAGGCTCTGTTTATCCATCGTATTGGATGCTGATTGCTCTGAAATGTGGTTTAGAAATTGCTGCCAGTCTCTTTCTGACGGGGTTACCTTTGCGGTAGTCGTATAGCAATGCCGTGGGCCATCATGGTGTAGGAGGCATCGGTGACCGTGGACAGGTCGCCATGAGGTAGCAAGACTCTGATCTCATGGACAGAGTGGCGTCCCAGATGGGCGATGTGCCCGCTAGTACTACGAGCAAGTCATGGCATGGGAGAGGAGAGGAAGGGAAGTGCTTCGGACACCGAGAGTAGACAGACGTGCATGATGTAATCACAGCGCTAATTTTGATTTAGGTGGGCCCAGTCAATATCTCTTTACATTTGATTAAGCAATTTGATGGGTCTAGCTCGCAACCTGTCTTTTGCTCATTTTGACTTCAGCGTCCATGTTTGGCCCATTCTGCACTTCAATACACATGTTTGGCGGCCGTGAAGCCGTTTTGCCCTCCCACTCCATATCATACTCATGCAAAAGCTTTGCAAAGATGAGTTTGGCGATGCGGACGGTGAAGAACCGGCCTGGACATGCATGCCGCCCGAAGCCAAAGTTCAAAAAGGTCGCGTCGACAGTCGTCGCGTTGATGTCTTTGCGATCCGCGGTGCGGAACCCGCAGAAGGACAGCGGGTCGTCGTAGTTGTCTGGATCTCGATGAATGGCGTGGATTGGGAAGGCGAAGCGTGAGCCTTTGGGCAACGTCAAGCCGTCGTGGAAGCGAAACGGCTCCTGCATCACAGCGCGTGTCACCGAGACTGTACGCGGGAATCAGTACACAGGAAGCCGACCATCTCGTCATAATTGGGGACAATACTCACCTACACCCGTCGGATACAGCCGCATCGTCTCCCGCATGAAACTTTCGAGCAGCGGCGTGCGGGACAGGAAAGCTGCGTTGAAACCCGCCGTTTCCTGTAGCGTCTTGGAAATCTCCTGTCGCAGAGGAGCAAGATATGCCGGGCTCGTCAAGATCTGGTAGACCATCTGCACGACGAGACCTCCGGGGGCGCTACTGCCAGCAAACATGAGATGCATCAATTGGTGTGCCATGCGCTCGGGCTGCGACTCGCGTGGATCATCCTTTGCAAGCTTCAACATGCCCTCAATGGCATCGTTACGCTCGCCTGGTCGACTCTGGGCATCTTCAATCTCGGGGATCAGGTGCTTGACGCATCTTTGCAAGTCCCATCTGTGTTTGATGGCAGTGAACCAGGCGACCACATCTCGCAGAGGGCCCAGCCACATGCCATTTACCAGGATCGCGCTGATGAACAAGGACCGATTGAAGCTTTGAGAGGTTTCCACAAAGTCCTTATTTCTCGCAAGGCACTCACCCAGTAGTATACGGCAAGTAATTTGGTGAGCCATTGCCGTGAACGTCGGGAAAGCCTTTACTGTCTTGCCCTGGGATCCCACGGCGAGATCCTCTGCCAGGATATGATCACACTCGGCATTCATGCTTTCCACCAAAGAAGCTAGGCCTGTTAGATGTGCAGAATGGGGGAAAGAAGTGCAGCATACGTAGCTGAGGACTCAGCCATTGCTTGACAACTTCCGGCATCAAACTGGATGCGTAGACATCGCCCGCTGAGACATGAACGTTGAAAGCTTCGCTGAAGCATTGCGCAAAGCTGAGATTATGCTCGTCCGCTTTGCGTACGTCGTTGAGGTATTTCGGTGGCATGATCAGAAAGTCTCGTCCGAAGACCTTGCTAACGAAAGGTTGCATACGCGATTTGTGGTACTGCCGGCTCATCAGCTATTGTACACAAGCCAGGTCGAAATTTAGGGCAACGTACTTGCTGGTACCCATACTCCATCCATTTGTCCATCTCAAAGCGCATTGGCACTTGTCCGGGTATGAGGCTCCACCATCTGGACTTTCCCACGCGTGGTGCGCCATATGGAGCAGATTGTATCAAGAAGAAGAATGCAATCAGGAAAGGTACAGCGTAGGGTGCTGCATGGATTACGCCATGCTGTGCAGTACCTGATGAAGAGGTCTCTTCTCCAAAAGTACTACCGTTGTATTCCATTGTTGTCAATCCTGCCAATTGGACCACAAATTGCGTGGTGGAGAGATGTTAAAAGTATAACTCTTGAGGTTGGTCGGTTCCCGAGTAGGCACAGCAACACGGCCTTCAACTTCAAGCCATCACGCGGACTTGCTCATAGTCGAGACCCTTTGCTGCAACTCACTATTCAACACGTCCACAAACATGACCGACCAAGAAGCCATTCTTCTGCGTCCAACCCGTGGTTCATCACTTCCTCACATTCTTCTCGTGATCGCTCAGCTATTCTTCCTCACGTCCTCTCCATTCCGAGGAAGACGTGAGCTGGCCATTGGTACTCTGACCTTTTTGGCCATCTGGGCTGGAATCAGTCCTTGGACGCATGATCCTGGAGCCGCCAACTTCGCAGCACTCGCATGGCCTCACTGGCTATCGACAATCGAAAAGTTCCTCAACAGCATGCCATCTCCCGAAGTAGCAGTATGGCCCGTAGATAAAGCCGCCGGCATTGCCGTGACTTATAACGCTTTCGGATGGCAAAAGCTGAAATGGGCGGTCTCCTTGATTCTCAATCTGCGAGGCATTCGCTACAACACGCAGGTCAAGAACGTTCCTCCTGCGCGCTTCACGTCTAAACAGCAACATGGAAAAGTAAAGTTTCTACTCTGGCAAGCTGTAGAGCTGGCTTATTGCATGTTCATGGGAGATTTGGTGGCACAGCTCAGCATCGCACTCTTCTTCACTCCAGCGCCTACTAATAGCATGCTGCTGAACGCATACGATGCGGATTGGCGGCTGAGTTTCCTGAAAGCTTTGGTGTTTGGATCTGGACCGTACTTCTTCATCAACATGCAATACGTTCTGGCATCCATGGTCTGCGTAGCCATTGGGGTTTCAAAGCCGGAGGATTGGCCGCCTCTGTTCGGTCGTCTCAGAACTGCCACGACTGTCCGGGCGTTTTGGGGAAAGTTTTGGCATCAAATGATCCGTCGAGTAAGTTGTTCCCATGTTTACTTTGAAAGACGTGAAAAAGCAGCTGAACATAATCTCACATTAGCCGCTCACTGGCCTCACCGATCGCATTCTAGCGATGCTCCGTATACCGCATGGCACCACTGCCTCCTCCTACGCATCACTTTGGCTCGCATTCGCCATCTCCGGTTTCATGCACGCTGCGTCTCTAACCCTTATGCCCTGTCCCGCCGACGTGGAAGAGTGGGCGCGGTGGCGCGGTCTTTTAGCCCACTTCATGTGGCAGGCAGCGGCCATAACTTTTGAGGACTTTGTCATCTATATATGGCGTCGGAAAGTTGGGTCTTCTGCTCCCCCTGCTGCTGCTCGGGTGATTGGGTATGTGTGGGTGATATGGTCTTTCTGGACCTCGTTGCCTATGGCTGCGGATGTTCTGCTGAAGTTGCGGATGGGAGCTGAGTCGCCTTTTCCCGTTACTTTTTGGGGTCCTTTTGTTCAGAAGTTCGTCCATGCTGGCGGTTGATCTGACATCACTTGGTAGAAGGGCATCTTCCATAGATGTTCTGTTTTAAAACGATGAATAGATAGAATCGTCTCCGAAATGATAGGTGAGATCTTATTAACAGAACACGATGGGAATACTGTACATCTACACACCATGTTCGAATTCAATGAGAATCCGAGAGACCGGGCACAGCGAGTGAAATACATCAATGAACAGCTTGACMTTCATAGCACCGCAGAGCGCTATAATCTGCAGAGTAGAAGAGCGATTTCCTTCTTGTAGCAAGATATCGCACTACCCCAACCCCAACCCTAACTGGCAGCATTCTACAATATGGTGGCTTATCTGTGGCTTTGGACGGAGCTCTAGATCTGACACTTCGACAATTCGAATTCGCGAGACCTTAGTTATCTATTTATCTACTATTAAGCGTACGAACAGCAGCGAATAGCTATTTATTTCCTCCTTCCTTAAGTCCTATAGCCTTAACGTCCGTAATAGCCTCGCGCGAGCCTAGCTAAATTAAGTTAATTACTATAGTAATATCGGTAATAATAGTATTACGCTTACTAACTAACTAGCGTAGCTATATAGTATATAGCCTTCCTATATCTATAACCTTCGCCTTTAGCGTWCTAATAGTAGTTCCTTACTTCTTAAAGTTACGCTCTAATCTCTTAATCTTCCGTATTATGCGCTATTTATTCTCCTTAAGCTCCGTAATTATATAAGTAGCGCTAGTAAGCTTCTCTTTAGTAATAGCGAGTTTGTCTTCGGTAGTAATAACGACCTAAGTAACGAAGGACGCTTTATAGCTAGCCTTACCGAGTACTTTATAGTAGGCGTAGGCTTCTATCTTATTAGCGAAAACTTTATACTAATTACCTAAATTACCCTCGCGATTATACCTAAAACTATTAGTTTTAGAGCGAATACCTTAACGAGTAACTACGAGTATAACGGTAGGATTCTTACTATTTATAGGGTAATAGAGTAACTATTCCCTTATTAGTCTTAATAATACGACTAGTAGCGTTATATTTGCGGAGATTAGCGCGCGTAGCAGACTTTTTCTTCTTATCGTTACTATCGGCGTCGTTAAGCTAAAGATCCTACTACGACTATATCGCGGACTAAAATTAGCTAGCTATTATAAGGCGGCGCTACGCGGAAGGTATAGCGTCGTCGGCGGAAGAAGTAAAGGAGCTAGTATTATCGCCGGAAGTAGTCGCTATTATAGTAGTAGTAGTAATAGTAATAATAGTAGAGGTAGAGGTAGTAGTAGTAATAAGGAAGTAATAGTAGGGAGCGGTAAGGTAAGAATAAGAATAAGAAAGAGTAGGGGAGCGGGATAGCGGTAGTAACCGTATATATTAAATAAGTAGCAAACGAAGTAAGATAAAGTAAGGCTAAATTATTAGATATAGCGAGTATATCTATAAGTGCTCGACGAATAGTATTTCCTATTATCTATATATTCGTATGCTCGAACACCTTATTTATAAACTCTTAGTAAGGGCCTAATCTATTAAACTTATTATTAAACTCGTTCT